>NC_090445.1:1725368873-1725456226 GCF_031143425.1 Pleurodeles waltl | reverse complement strand
ATGGCCCCAGCCCTAATAAACACCCCAACCCTAGCTCTGAGCCCTAATAAACACCCCACCCTAGCTCTGACCCTAATAATGGCCCAGCCCTAATAAACACCCCAACCCTAGCTCTGAGCCCTAATAAACACCCCAACCCTAGCCTCTGAACCCTAATTAAATGGCCCCAGCCCTAATAAACACCCCAACCCTAGCTCTGGAACCCTAATTAATGGCCCCAGCCCTAATAAACACCCCCAACCCTAGCTCTGAGCCCTAATAAACACCCCAACCCTAGCTCTGAACCCTAATTAATGGCCCCAGCCCTAATAAACACCCCAACCCTAGCTCTGAGCCCTAATAAACACCCCAACCCTAGCTCTGAACCCTAATTAATGGCCCCAGCCCCTAATAAACACCCCAACCCTAGCTCCTAGAGCCCCCCCTAATAAACACCCCAACCCTAGCTCTGAACCCTAATTAATGGCCCCAGCCCTAATAAACACCCCAACCCTAGCTCTGAGCCCTAATAAACACCCCAACCCTAGCTCTGAACCCTAATTAATGGCCCCAGCCTAATAAACACCCCAACCCTAGCTCTGAGCCCTAATAAACACCCCAACCCTAGCTCTGAACCCTAATTAATGGCCCCAGCCCTAATAAACACCCCAACCCTAGCTCTGAGCCCTAATAAACACCCCAACCCTAGCTCTGAACCCTAATTAATGGCCCAGCCCTAATAAACACCCCAACCCTAGCTCTGAGCCCTAATAAACACCCCAACCCTAGCTCTGAACCCTAATTAATGGCCCCAGCCCTAATAAACACCCCAACCCTAGCTCTGAGCCCTAATAAACACCCCAACCCTAGCTCTGAACCCTAATTAATGGCCCCAGCCCTAATAAACACCCCAACCCTAGCTCTGAGCCCTAATAAACACCCCAACCCTAGCTCTGAGCCCCTAATAAACACCCCAACCCTAGCTCTGAGCCCTAATAAACACCCCAACCCTAGCTCTGAACCCTAATTAATGGCCCCAGCCCTAATAAACACCCCAACCCTAGCTCTGAGCCCCTAATAAACACCCCAACCCCTAGCTCTGAACCCTAATTAATGGCCCCAGCCCTAATAAACACCCCAACCCTAGCTCTGAGCCCTAATAAACACCCCAACCCTAGCTCTGAACCCTAATTAATGGCCCCAGCCCTAATAAACACCCCAACCCTAGCTCTGAGCCCTAATAAACACCCCAACCCTAGCTCTGAACCCTAATTAATGGCCCCAGCCCTAATAAACACCCCAACCCTAGCTCTGAGCCCTAATAAACACCCCAACCCTAGCTCTGAACCCTAATTAATGGCCCCAGCCCTAATAAAACACCCCAACCCTAGCTCTGAGCCCTAATAAACACCCCAACCCTAGCTCTGAACCCTAATTAATGGCCCCAGCCCTAATAAACACCCCAACCCTAGCTCTGAACCTAATTAATGGCCCAGCCCTAATAAACACCCCAACCCTAGCTCTGAGCCCTAATAAACACCCCAACCCTAGCTCTGAACCCTAATTAATGGCCCCAGCCCTAATAAACACCCCAACCCTAGCTCTGAGCCCTAATAAACACCCCCAACCCTAGCTCTGAACCCTAATTAATGGCCCCAGCCCTAATAAACACCCCAACCCTAGCTCTGAGCCCTAATAAACACCCCAACCCTAGCTCTGAACCCTAATTAATGGCCCCAGCCCTAATAAACACCCCAACCCTAGCTCTGAGCCCTAATAACACCCAACCCTAGCTCTGAGCCCTAATAAACCCCCCAACCCTAGCTCTGAGCCCTAATAAACACCCCAACCCTAGCTCTGAACCCTAATTAATGGCCCCAGCCCTAATAAACACCCCAACCCTAGCTCTGCCCTAATAACACCCACCCTAGCTCTGAGCCCTAATAAACACCCCAACCCTAGCTCTGAACCCTAATTAATGGCCCCAGCCCTAATAAACACCCCAACCCTAGCTCTGAGCCCTAATAAACACCCCAACCCTAGCTCTGAACCCTAATTAATGGCCCCAGCCCTAATAAACACCCCAACCCTAGCTCTGAGCCCTAATAAACACCCCAACCCTAGCTCTGAACCCTAATTAATGGCCCCAGCCCTAATAAACACCCCAACCCTAGCTCTGAGCCCTAATAAACACCCAACCCTAGCCTGACCCTAATTAATGGCCCCAGCCCTAATAAACACCCCACCCTAGCTCTGAGCCCTAATAAACACCCCAACCCTAGCTCTGAACCCTAATTAATGGCCCCAGCCCTAATAAACACCCCAACCCTAGCTCTGAGCCCTAATAAACACCCCAACCCTAGCTCTGAGCCCTAATAAACACCCCAACCCTAGCTCTGAACCCTAATTAATGGCCCCAGCCCTAATAAACACCCCAACCCTAGCTCTGAGCCCTAATAAACACCCCAACCCTAGCTCTGAACCCTAATTAATGGCCCCAGCCCTAATAAACACCCCAACCCTAGCTCTGAGCCCTAATAAACACCCAACCCTAGCTCTGAGCCCTAATAAACACCCCAACCCTAGCTCTGAACCCTAATTAATGGCCCCAGCCCTAATAAACCCCCCAACCCTAGCTCTGAGCCCTAATAAACACCCCAACCCTAGCTCTGAACCCTAATTAATGGCCCCAGCCCTAATAAACACCCCCAACCCTAGCTCTGAGCCCTAATAAACACCCCAACCCTAGCTCTGAACCCTAAATTAATGGCCCCAGCCCTAATAAAACACCCCAACCCTAGCTCTGAGCCCTAATAAACACCCCAACCCTAGCTCTGAGCCCTAATAAACACCCCAACCCTAGCTCTGAGCCCTAATAAACACCCCAACCCTAGCTCTGAACCTAATTAATGGCCCCAGCCCTAATAAACACCCCAACCCTAGCTCTGAGCCCTAATAAACACCCCAACCCTAGCTCTGAACCCTAATTAATGGCCCCAGCCCTAATAAACACCCCAACCCTAGCTCTGAGCCCTAATAAACACCCCAACCCTAGCTCTGAACCCTAATTAATGGCCCCAGCCCTAATAAACACCCCAAACCCTAGCTCTGAGCCCTAATAAACACCCCAACCCTAGCTCTGAACCCTAATTAATGGCCCCAGCCCTAATAAACACCCCAACCCTAGCTCTGAGCCCTAATAAACACCCCAACCCTAGCTCTGAACCCTAATTAATGGCCCCAGCCCTAATAAACACCCCAACCCTAGCTCTGAACCCTAATTAATGGCCCCAGCCCTAATAAACACCCCAACCCTAGCTCTGAGCCCTAATAAACACCCCAACCCTAGCTCTGAACCCTAATTAATGGCCCCAGCCCTAATAAACACCCCAACCCTAGCTCTGAACCCTAATTAATGGCCCCAGCCCTAATAAACACCCCAACCCTAGCTCTGAACCCTAATTAATGGCCCCAGCCCTAATAAACACCCCAACCCTAGCTCTGAGCCCTAATAAACACCCCAACCCTAGCTCTGAACCCTAATTAATGGCCCCAGCCCTAATAAACACCCCAACCCTAGCTCTGAGCCCTAATAAACACCCCAACCCTAGCTCTGAACCCTAATTAATGGCCCCAGCCCTAATAAACACCCCAACCCTAGCTCTGAGCCCTAATAAACACCCCAACCCTAGCTCTGAACCCTAATTAATGGCCCCAGCCCTAATAAACACCCCAACCCTAGCTCTGAACCCTAATTAATGGCCCCAGCCCTAATAAACACCCCAACCCTAGCTCTGAGCCCTAATAAACACCCCAACCCTAGCTCTGAACCCTAATTAATGGCCCCAGCCCTAATAAACACCCCAACCCTAGCTCTGAGCCCTAATAAACACCCCAACCCTAGCTCTGAATGGCCCTAATAAACACCCCAACCCTAGCTCTGAGCCCTAATAAACACCCCAACCCTAGCTCTGAACCCTAATTAATGGCCCCAGCCCTAATAAACACCCCAACCCTAGCTCTGAGCCCTAATAAACACCCCAACCCTAGCTCTGAACCCTAATTAATGGCCCCAGCCCTAATAAACACCCCAACCCTAGCTCTGAACCCTAATTAATGGCCCCAGCCCTAATAAACACCCCAACCCTAGCTCTGAGCCCTAATAAACACCCCAACCCTAGCTCTGAACCCTAATTAATGGCCCCAGCCCTAATAAACACCCCAACCCTAGCTCTGAGCCCTAATAAACACCCCAACCCTAGCTCTGAGCCCTAATAAACACCCCAACCCTAGCTCTGAGCCCTAATAAACACCCCAACCCTAGCTCTGAACCCTAATTAATGGCCCCAGCCCTAATAAACACCCCAACCCTAGCTCTGAGCCCTAATAAACACCCCAACCCTAGCTCTGAGCCCTAATAAACACCCCAACCCTAGCTCTGAGCCCTAATAAACACCCCAACCCTAGCTCTGAACCCTAATTAATGGCCCCAGCCCTAATAAACACCCCAACCCTAGCTCTGAGCCCTAATAAACACCCCAACCCTAGCTCTGAACCCTAATTAATGGCCCCAGCCCTAATAAACACCCCAACCCTAGCTCTGAGCCCTAATAAACACCCCAACCCTAGCTCTGAACCCTAATTAATGGCCCCAGCCCTAATAAACACCCCAACCCTAGCTCTGAGCCCTAATAAACACCCCAACCCTAGCTCTGAACCCTAATTAATGGCCCCAGCCCTAATAAACACCCCAACCCTAGCTCTGAGCCCTAATAAACACCCCAACCCTAGCTCTGAACCCTAATTAATGGCCCCAGCCCTAATAAACACCCCAACCCTAGCTCTGAGCCCTAATAAACACCCCAACCCTAGCTCTGAACCCTAATTAATGGCCCCAGCCGCCTAATAAACACCCCAACCCTAGCTCTGAACCCTAATTAATGGCCCCAGCCCTAATAAACACCCCAACCCTAGCTCTGAGCCCTAATAAACACCCCAACCCTAGCTCTGAACCCTAATTAATGGCCCCAGCCCTAATAAACACCCCAACCCTAGCTCTGAGCCCTAATAAACACCCCAACCCTAGCTCTGAACCCTAATTAATGGCCCCAGCCCTAATAAACACCCCAACCCTAGCTCTGAGCCCTAATAAACACCCCAACCCTAGCTCTGAACCCTAATTAATGGCCCCAGCCCTAATAAACACCCCAACCCTAGCTCTGAGCCCTAATAAACACCCCAACCCTAGCTCTGAACCCTAATTAATGGCCCCAGCCCTAATAAACACCCCAACCCTAGCTCTGAGCCCTAATAAACACCCCAACCCTAGCTCTGAACCCTAATTAATGGCCCCAGCCCTAATAAACACCCCCAACCCTAGCTCTGAGCCCTAATAAACACCCCAACCCTAGCTCTGAACCCTAATTAATGGCCCCAGCCCTAATAAACACCCCAACCCTAGCTCTGAGCCCTAATAAACACCCCAACCCTAGCTCTGAACCCTAATTAATGGCCCCAGCCCTAATAAACACCCCAACCCTAGCTCTGAGCCCTAATAAACACCCCAACCCTAGCTCTGAGCCCTAATAAACACCCCAACCCTAGCTCTGAACCCTAATTAATGGCCCCAGCCCTAATAAACACCCCAACCCTAGCTCTGAGCCCTAATAAACACCCCAACCCTAGCTCTGAACCCTAATTAATGGCCCCAGCCCTAATAAACACCCCAACCCTAGCTCTGAGCCCTAATAAACACCCCAACCCTAGCTCTGAGCCCTAATAAACACCCCAACCCTAGCTCTGAGCCCTAATAAACACCCCAACCCTAGCTCTGAACCCTAATTAATGGCCCCAGCCCTAATAAACACCCCAACCCTAGCTCTGAGCCCTAATAAACACCCCAACCCTAGCTCTGAACCCTAATTAATGGCCCCAGCCCTAATAAACACCCCAACCCTAGCTCTGAGCCCTAATAAACACCCCAACCCTAGCTCTGAACCCTAATTAATGGCCCCAGCCCTAATAAACACCCCAACCCTAGCTCTGAGCCCTAATAAACACCCCAACCCTAGCTCTGAACCCTAATTAATGGCCCCAGCCCTAATAAACACCCCAACCCTAGCTCTGAGCCCTAATAAACACCCCAACCCTAGCTCTGAACCCTAATTAAAGGCCCCAGCCCTAATAAACACCCCAACCCTAGCTCTGAACCCTAATTAATGGCCCCAGCCCTAATAAACACCCCAACCCTAGCTCTGAGCCCTAATAAACACCCCAACCCTAGCTCTGAACCCTAATTATGGCCCCAGCCCTAATAAACACCCCAACCCTAGCTCTGAGCCCTAATAAACACCCAACCCTAGCTCTGAACCCCTAATTAATGGCCCCAGCCCTAATAAACACCCCAACCCTAGCTCTGAGCCCTAATAAACACCCCAACCCTAGCTCTGACCCTAATTAATGGCCCCAGCCCTAATAAACACCCCAACCCTAGCTCTGAGCCCTAATAAACACCCCAACCCTAGCTCTGAACCCTAATTAATGGCCCCAGCCCTAATAAACACCCCAACCCTAGCTCTGAGCCCTAATAAACACCCCAACCCTAGCTCTGAGCCCTAATAAACACCCCAACCCTAGCTCTGAGCCCTAATAAACACCCCAACCCTAGCTCTGAACCCTAATTAATGGCCCCAGCCCTAATAAACACCCCAACCCTAGCTCTGAGCCCTAATAAACACCCCAACCCTAGCTCTGAACCCTAATTAATGGCCCCAGCCCTAATAACACCCCAACCCTAGCTCTGAGCCCTAATAAACACCCCAACCCTAGCTCTGAACCCTAATTAATGGCCCCAGCCCTAATAAACACCCCAACCCTAGCTCTGAGCCCTAATAAACACCCCAACCCTAGCTCTGAACCCTAATTAATGGCCCCAGCCCTAATAAACACCCCAACCCTAGCTCTGAGCCCTAATAAACACCCCAACCCTAGCTCTGAACCCTTATAAACGGCCCCAGCCCTAATAAACACCCCAACCCCAGCTCTGAGCCCTAATAAACACCCCCAACCCTAGCTCTGAACCCAAATAAATGGCCCCAGCCCTAATAAACACCCCAACCCTAGCTCTGAGCCCCAATAAACACCCCAACCCTAGCTCTGAGCCCTAATAAACAACCCAACCCTAGCTCTGAACCCAAATAAACGGCCCCAGCCCTAATAAACACCCCAACCCTAGCTCTGAGCCCTAATAAACACCCCAACCCTAGCTCTGAACCCTAATAAACGGCCCCCAGCCCTAATAAACACCCCAACCCTAGCTCTGAGCCCTAATAAACACCCCAACCCTAGCTCTGAACCCTAATTAATGGCCCCAGCCCTAATAAACACCCCAACCCTAGCTCTGAGCCCTAATAAACACCCCAACCCTAGCTCTGAACCCTAATTAATGGCCCCAGCCCTAATAAACACCCCAACCCTAGCTCTGAACCCTAATAAACGGCCCCAGCCCTAATAAACACCCCAACCCTAGCTCTGAGCCCTAATAAACACCCCAACCCTAGCTCTGAACCCTAATTAATGGCCCCAGCCCCTAATAAACACCCCAACCCTAGCTCTGAGCCCTAATAAACACCCCAACCCTAGCTCTGAACCCTTATAAAACGGCCCCAGCCCTAATAAACACCCCAACCCCAGCTCTGAGCCCCAATAAACACCCCAACCCTAGCTCTGAGCCCTAATAAACACCCCAACCCTAGCTCTGAGCCCTAATAAACACCCCAACCCTAGATCTGAACCCTTATAAATGGCCCCCAGCCCTAATAAACCCCCCAACCCTAGCTCTGAGCCCTAATAAACACCCCAACCCTAGCTCTGAACCCTAATTAATGGCCCCAGCCCTAATAAACCCCCCAACCCTAGCTCTGAGCCCTAATAAACACCCCAACCCTAGCTCTGAACCCTAATTAATGGCCCCAGCCCTAATAAACACCCCAACCCTAGCTCTGAGCCCTAATAAACACCCCAACCCTAGCTCTGAACCCTAATTAATGGCCCCAGCCCTAATATAACACCCCAACCCTAGCTCTGAGCCCTAATAAACACCCCAACCCTAGCTCTGAACCCTTATAAACCGGCCCCAGCCCTAATAAACACCCCAACCCCAGCTCTGAGCCCCAATAAACACCCCAACCCTAGCTCTGAGCCCTAATAACACCCCAACCCTAGCTCTGAACCCTAATAAACGGCCCCAGCCCTAATAAACACCCCAACCCTAGCTCTGAGCCCTAATAAACACCCCAACCCTAGCTCTGAACCCTAAATTAATGGCCCCAGCCCTAATAAACACCCCAACCCTAGCTCTGAGCCCTAATAAACACACCAACCCTAGCTCTGAGCCCTAATAAACACCCCAACCCCAGCTCTGAGCCCTAATAAACACCCCAACCCTAGCTCTGAACCCTTATAAATGGCCCCAGCCCTAATAAACACCCCAACCCTAGCTCTGAGCCCTAATAAACACCCCAACCCTAGCTCTGAACCCTAATTAATGGCCCCAGCCCTAATAAACACCCCAACCCTAGCTCTGAGCCCTAATAAACACCCCAACCCTAGCTCTGAACCCTAATTAATGGCCCCAGCCCTAATAAACACCCCAACCCTAGCTCTGAGCCCTAATAAACACCCCAACCCTAGCTCTGAACCCTAATTAATGGCCCCAGCCCTAATAAACACCCCAACCCTAGCTCTGAGCCCTAATAAACACCCCAACCCTAGCTCTGAACCCTAATTAATGGCCCCAGCCCTAATAAACACCCCAACCCTAGCTCTGAGCCCTAATAAACACCCCAACCCTAGCTCTGAGCCCTAATAAACACCCCAAACCCTAGCTCTGAGCCCTAATAAACACCCCAACCCTAGCTCTGAACCCTAATTAATGGCCCCAGCCCTAATAAACACCCCAACCCTAGCTCTGAGCCCTAATAAACACCCCAACCCTAGCTCTGAACCCTAATTAATGGCCCCAGCCCTAATAAACACCCCAACCCTAGCTCTGAGCCCTAATAAACACCCCAACCCTAGCTCTGAACCCTAATTAATGGCCCCAGCCCTAATAAACACCCCAACCCTAGCTCTGAGCCCTAATAAACACCCCAACCCTAGCTCTGAACCCTAATTAATGGCCCCAGCCCTAATAAACACCCCAACCCTAGCTCTGAGCCCTAATAAACACCCCAACCCTAGCTCTGAACCCTAATTAATGGCCCCAGCCCTAATAAACACCCCAACCCTAGCTCTGAGCCCTAATAAAACACCCCAACCCTAGCTCTGAACCCTAATTAATGGCCCCAGCCCTAATAAACACCCCAACCCTAGCTCTGAGCCCTAATAAACACCCCAACCCTAGCTCTGAGCCCTAAGAAACACCCCAACCCTAGCTCTGAACCCTAATTAATGGCCCCAGCCCTAATAAACACCCCAACCCTAGCTCTGAGCCCTAATAAACACCCCAACCCTAGCTCTGAACCCTAATTAATGGCCCCAGCCCTAATAAACACCCCAACCCTAGCTCTGAGCCCTAATAAACACCCCAACCCTAGCTCTGAACCCTAATTAATGGCCCCAGCCCTAATAAACACCCCAACCCTAGCTCTGAGCCCTAATAAACACCCCAACCCTAGCTCTGAACCCTAATTAATGGCCCCAGCCCTAATAAACACCCCAACCCTAGCTCTGAGCCCTAATAAACACCCCAACCCTAGCTCTGAACCCTAATTAATGGCCCCAGCCCTAATAAACACCCCAACCCTAGCTCTGAGCCCTAATAAACACCCCAACCCTAGCTCTGAACCCTAATTAATGGCCCCAGCCCTAATAAACACCCCAACCCTAGCTCTGAGCCCTAATAAACACACCAACCCTAGCTCTGAGCCCTAATAAACACCCCAACCCCAGCTCTGAGCCCTAATAAACACCCCAACCCTAGCTCTGAACCCTAATTAATGGCCCCAGCCCTAATAAACACGCCAACCCTAGCTCTGAGCCCTAATAAACACCCCAACCCTAGCTCTGAACCCTAATTAATGGCCCCAGCCCTAATAAACACCCCAACCCTAGCTCTGAACCCTAATAAACGGCCCCAGCCCTAATAAACACCCCAACCCTAGCTCTGAGCCCTAATAAACACCCCAACCCTAGCTCTGAACCCTAATTAATGGCCCCAGCCCTAATAAACACCCCAACCCTAGCTCTGAGCCCTAATAAACACCCCAACCCTAGCTCTGAACCCTAATTAATGGCCCAGCCCTAATAAACACCCCAACCCTAGCTCTGAGCCCTAATAAACACCCCAACCCTAGCTCTGAGCCCCTAATAAACACCCCAACCCTAGCTCTGAACACTAATTAATGGCCCCAGCCCTAATAAACACCCCAACCCTAGCTCTGAGCCCTAATAAACACCCCCAACCCTAGCTCTGAACCCTTATAAACGGCCCCAGCCCTAATAAACACCCCAACCCCAGCTCTGAGCCCCAATAAACACCCCAACCCTAGCTCTGAGCCCTAATAAACACCCCAACCCTAGCTCTGAACCCTAATTAATGGCCCCAGCCCTAATAAACACCCCAACCCTAGCTCTGAGCCCTAATAAACACCCCAACCCTAGCTCTGAACCCTTATAAACGGCCCCAGCCCTAATAAACACCCCAACCCCAGCTCTGAGCCCCAATAAACACCCCAACCCTAGCTCTGAGCCCTAATAAACACCCCAACCCTAGCTCTGAGCCCTAATAAACACCCCAACCCTAGATCTGAACCCTTATAAATGGCCCCAGCCCTAATAAACCCCCCAACCCTAGCTCTGAGCCCTAATAAACACCCCAACCCTAGCTCTGAACCCTAATTAATGGCCCCAGCCCTAATAAACCCCCCAACCCTAGCTCTGAGCCCTAATAAACACCCCAACCCTAGCTCTGAACCCTAATTAATGGCCCCAGCCCTAATAAACACCCCAACCCTAGCTCTGAGCCCTAATAAACACCCCAACCCTAGCTCTGAACCCTTATAAACGGCCCCAGCCCTAATAAAAACCCCAACCCCAGCTCTGAGCCCCAATAAACACCCCAACCCTAGCTCTGAGCCCTAATAAACACCCCAACCCTAGCTCTGAACCCTAATTAATGGCCCCAGCCCTAATAAACACCCCAACCCTAGCTCTGAGCCCTAATAAACACACCAACCCTAGCTCTGAGCCCTAATAAACACCCCAACCCCAGCTCTGAGCCCTAATAAACACCCCAACCCTAGCTCTGAACCCAAATAAATGGCCCCAGCCCTAATAAACACCCCAACCCCTAGCTCTGAGCCCTAATAAACACCCCAACCCTAGCTCTGAACCCTAATAAACGGCCCCAGCCCTAATAAACACCCCAACCCTAGCTCTGAGCCCTAATAAACACCCCAACCCTAGCTCTGAACCCTAATTAATGGCCCCAGCCCTAATAAACACCCCAACCCTAGCTCTGAGCCCTAATAAACACCCCAACCCTAGCTCTGAACCCTTATAAACGGCCCCAGCCCTAATAAACACCCCAACCCCAGCTCTGAGCCCTAATAAACACCCCAACCCTAGCTCTGAACCCAAATAAATGGCCCCAGCCCTAATAAACACCCCAACCCTAGCTCTGAGCCCCAATAAACACCCCAACCCTAGCTCTGAGCCCTAATAAACAACCCAACCCTAGCTCTGAACCCAAATTAACGGCCCCAGCCCTAATAAACACCCCAACCCTAGCTCTGAGCCCTAATAAACACCCCAACCCTAGCTCTGAACCCTAATAAACGGCCCCAGCCCTAATAAACACCCCAACCCTAGCTCTGAGCCCTAATAAACACCCCAACCCTAGCTCTGAACCCTAATTAATGGCCCCAGCCCTAATAAACACCCCAACCCTAGCTCTGAGCCCTAATAAACACCCCAACCCTAGCTCTGAACCCTTATAAACGGCCCCAGCCCTAATAAACACCCCAACCCCAGCTCTGAGCCCAATAAACACCCCAACCCTAGCTCTGAACCCTTATAAACGGCCCCAGCCCTAATAAACACCCCAACCCTAGCTCTGAGCCCTAATAAACACCCCAACCCTAGCTCTGAACCCTAATTAATGGCCCCAGCCCTAATAAACACCCCAACCCTAGCTCTGAGCCCTAATAAACACACCAACCCTAGCTCTGAGCCCTAATAAACACCCCAACCCCAGCTCTGAGCCCTAATAAACACCCCAACCCTAGCTCTGAACCCAAATAAATGGCCCCAGCCCTAATAAACACCCCAACCCTAGCTCTGAGCCCTAATAAACACCCCAACCCCAGCTCTGAGCCCTAATAAACACCCCAACCCTAGCTCTGAACCCTTATAAACGGCCCCCAGCCCTAATAAACACCCCAACCCCAGCTCTGAGCCCTAATAAACACCCCAACCCTAGCTCTGAACCCAAATAAATGGCCCCAGCCCTAATAAACACCCCAACCCTAGCTCTGAGCCCCAATAAACACCCCAACCCTAGCTCTGAGCCCTAATAAACAACCCAACCCTAGCTCTGAACCCAAATAAACGGCCCCAGCCCTAATAAACACCCCAACCCTAGCTCTGAGCCCTAATAAACACCCCAACCCTAGCTCTGAACCCTAATAAACGGCCCCAGCCCTAATAAACACCCCAACCCTAGCTCTGAGCCCTAATAAACACCCCAACCCTAGCTCTGAACCCTAATTAATGGCCCCAGCCCTAATAAACACCCCAACCCTAGCTCTGAGCCCTAATAAACACCCCAACCCTAGCTCTGAACCCTTATAAACGGCCCCAGCCCTAATAAACACCCCAACCCCAGCTCTGAGCCCTAATAAACACCCCAACCCTAGCTCTGAACCCAAATAAACGGCCCCAGCCCTAATAAACACCCCCAACCCTAGCTCTGAGCCCTAATAAACACCCCAACCCTAGCTCTGAACCCTAATAAACGGCCCCAGCCCTAATAAACACCCCAACCCTAGCTCTGAACCCTTATAAATGGCCCCCAGCCCTAATAAACACCCCAACCCTAGCTCTGAGCCCCAATAAACACCCCAACCCTAGCTCTGAGCCCTAATAAACACCCCAACCCTAGCTCTGAACCCTTATAAACAGCCCCAGCCCTAATAAACACCCCAACCCCAGCTCTGAGCCCTAATAAACACCCCAACCCTAGCTCTGAACCCAAATAAATGGCCCCAGCCCTAATAAACCCCCCAACCCTAGCTCTGAGCCCTAATAAACACCCCAACCCTAGCTCTGAACCCTAATTAATGGCCCCAGCCCTAATAAACACCCCAACCCTAGCTCTGAGCCCTAATAAACACCCCAACCCTAGCTCTGAACCCTAATTAATGGCCCCAGCCCTAATAAACACCCCAACCCTAGCTCTGAGCCCTAATAATCACCCCAACCCTAGCTCTGAACCCTTATAAACGGCCCCAGCCCTAATAAACACCCCAACCCCAGCTCTGAGCCCTAATAAACACCACAACCCTAGCTCTGAACCCAAATAAATGGCCCCAGCCCTAATAAACACCCCAACCCTAGCTCTGAACCCTTATATATGGCCCCAGCCCTAATAAACACCCCAACCCTAGCTCTGAGCCCTAATAAACACCCCAACCCTAGCTCTGAACCCTAATAAACGGCCCCAGCCCTAATAAACACCCCAACCCTAGCTCTGAGCCCTAATAAACACCCCAAACCTAGCTCTGAACCCTAATAAACGGCCCCAGCCCTAATAAACACCCCAACCCTAGCTCTGAACCCTAATTAATGGCCCCAGCCCTAATAAACACCCCAACCCCAGCTCTGAGCCCTAATAAACACCCCAACCCTAGCTCTGAACCCTAATAAACGGCCCCAGCCCTAATAAACACCCCAACCCTAGCTCTGAGCCCTAATAAACACCCCAACCCTAGCTCTGAACCCTAATAAACGGCCCCAGCCTTATAAACACCCCAACCCTAGCTCTGAACCCTAATTAATGGCCCCAGCCCTAATAAACCCCCAACCCTAGCTCTGAGCCCCAATAAACACCCCAACCCTAGCTCTGAGCCCTAATAAACACCCCAACCCTAGCTCTGAACCCTAATAAACGGCCCCAGCCCTAATAAACACCCCAACCCTAGCTCTGAACCCTAATAAATGGCCCCAGCCCTAATAAACACCCCAACCCTAGCTCTGAGCCCTAATAAACACCCCAACCCTAGCTCTGAACCCTAATAAACGGCCCCAGCCCTAATAAACACCCCAACCCTAGCTCTGATCCCCAATAAACACCCCAGCCCTAGCTCTGAGCCCTAATAAACACCCCAACCCTAGCTCTGAACCCTAATAAACGGCCCCAGCCCTAATAAACACCCCAACCCTAGCTCTGAGCCCTAATAAACACCCCAACCCTAGCTCTGAACCCTAATAAATGGCCCCAGCCTTAATAAACACCCCAACCCTAGCTCTGAGCCCTAATAAACACCCCAACCCTAGCTCTGAGCCCTAATAAACAGCCCCAGCCCTAATAAACACCCCAACCCTAGCTCTGAACCCTAATAAACACCCCAACCCTAGCTCTGAGCCCAACTAAATGGCCCCAGCACTAATAAACACCCCAACCCTAGCAAAATTGCGACAGTACTTAGCTTTTTGAAAGTATTCTGGTGTTGAAACATGATATAACCAAAATACCTAGGGCCATATCTATACTCTGTTTGCGCCGGATTTGCGTCGTTTTTTTTTACGCAAATCCGACGCAAAACTAACTCCATATTTATACTTTGGCGTTAGACCCGTCCAGCGCCAAAGATCTTGGAGTTTGCGTCATTTTTTAGCGTGGACACCTTCCTTGCGTTAATGATATGCAAGGTAGGCGTTCCCTTCTAAAAAATGACTCCGAGGCATGTGCGTCGTATTTACACTCCTGGGCAAAAATTACGCCCGGGAGTGGGCAGGTAAAAAAAAAATGACGTCCAGCCGCTTTTGCGTCATTTTTTAACGCCTGGTCAGGGCAGGCGTTAAGGGACCTGTGGGCTCGGAAGGAGCCCAGAGGTGCCCTCCCATGCCCCCAGGGACACCCCCTGCCACCCTTGCACACCCCAGGAGGACGCCTAAGGATGGAGGGACCCATCCCAGGAAACTTAAGGTAAGTTCAGGTAGGTATTTTTTTTTTGTTTTTTTGGGTGGCATAGGGGGGCCTGATTTGTGCCCCTCTACATGCCACTATGGCCATTGGGCAAGGGGCATGACTCCTGTCTTTGCTAAGACAGGAGTCATTTCAATGGGGGTTGGGAGTGAAAAAAAATGGCGCTAATCAGGTTGAGGCAAAAAATTTGCCTCAGCCTGACTTGCCCCATTTTTTGACGCCCAAACTCCATTTTCCCCTACGCCGGCGCTGCCTGGTGTAAGTCATTTTTTTTGACGCACACCACTCCGCAGCGCCGGCTAACGCCGGCTAACGTCATTGAATAAATACGGCGCCCGCATGGCGCTTCAGAATGGCGTTAGCCAGCGTTAAATTTTTTGACGCACAACTGCGTTGGTGCAGTTGTGCGTCAAAAAGTATAAATATGGCCCCTATTTTTCTCAACAACTGGTCTTAAATTCCTTTGAGTGTGTGTCATATTTATTGACTCTGTGTGCTCAACAAATGCTTATCCCTACCCTCTAATTAGCCTAACTGCTCCCCTACACTACCACAATAGAGAGCTTTCTGGATTGTTTGTTTTACTCCTCTAAACCAATAAGGGTAGCCTGTATTATGTGCATAGGGTACTCCTACATCTGCTACACTGCATAAATAGCCAGCACCCTACGGATGCCCATAAACCTGTAGGGCAAGATAGGTGGGCTTGGAGGCTGCAGCTGCTGAGGGATTGGTGGTTACGGCAGACCTCTGGCTACCTGACCCAAGTGGGCTGGTATGCACCTCACCCGTGCCCACTCGCACCTTGAGGTGCTTGCTCAGGACAGTGGCTGGCATAGGGTTGGTGCGGTGGAATGCCCCTTCCGTATCCACGAACAGGGACGAGAGGTATTCTGGGCACGTGATGTCATTTGGAGCACAAGGACTTGGCCGTAGCTCGCAAGTCGTTAAACACTCCAGCGCCGACTCTTCCTAGTCTCTGAAGACACGGGTACCATTGAAGGGCATGTCCATGAGGTTGTCCTGAACATTCCTGGAAATGCAAGATGTTCTCGGCCAAGCGTGGGCTCGAAGTGCCACCGTCGAGGAAACCGCTCTGCCCATATCCAAACCACACCTAATGGTGAACTTGGCTGCGTCTCTTCCAACTTTGACAGTTTGGGAGAGAATGGCCTGGTGCTCCTCCAGGAACTGTGGCAGCACCTGTGCAACTATATCCCTCAGAGTGTGTTAAAAGGAGCACAATAAACATGCAGTGTTCACCGACGGCAGTGCCAGGTTGGTGGAAGAAAACATTTTCTTGCCTAAGGTATCCAGCCTCTTGGATTGTCTGTCTGGGGGAGCGTCAGGGAAGTCGCCATGGGAGGATGAGGCTTAGACAGTCAAGCTCTCAGGAGTGGAGTGCTGGTTGACGAAAGATGGGTCCCCAGGTGTGAGGCGATGGCGGTGGGCAATTGTCCTGTTCACATGAGCCCCCCTTGTTGGGCTTGGACCAGGTTCCCAGTAGGACATCAGTAAGTGCTTCATTAAAAGGGAGGAGGGGTTAGGATGAGGATGCTCCTGCTTGAAGCACTTCTGTCAAGATGTTCGTCTTGACAGCCACTGAGGGTAGTTTGAGATCCAGGACCTCAGTCGCCCTCTTCACCACCATATCATATTCATCCTCCCTCCTCCAAGGTAGGGGGAGAAAGCAGACCAGTATCTTGAGAGGTATCCAGTCTGTTGGCATCACCCTGTTCATCACACCAGTCCATGGATTCCTGGCCCTCTAGCTGGTACTCTAAAGGGTCCAGGGACCCCTTACATTTTTTCCCAAGGCCTAGCGCTTAGGAATAGGGCTCAGGGTCCAATCTAGGAGACTGGGGCCCGCTGGCTCTGGGGTCGGCCAATACTGTTCTGACTCTGTGTCGGATTCCGGAATTCAGACCGGGCTGACGGCACCGGGAGCACCAGCATCAGCAGAGGCTTTGGCTAAGGTTGCAGTGGCAGAACCGACATGGGTCACGATCCGCGATCAGAGCCGTAGAGGCCCAGCTTAATGTGAATCAGTTAAAGAACCTGGTACAGCCAGCAAAATCAAAACTGGCTCAAGTCCCACAAAAATACATATCCAGTTGCTTTTGGCAGATCTTGATGCAATCCATCATGTCAGAACACTCACCTGATCAGCACAGGAGCAGAATGACAACTGTTCCCAAAGCCTCCCTCCGAACCCCTCCGTCATCCAATATAACTGGACTGATAGAAGTGTCTAAAGGGGGGAAAGAGGATGGTGGGGGAGAGATAGAGAGCAGAGACAGACTGGTCTATCTTCGGATCCTTTACCTGGAAAGTCTCCATTCAGTAACCTTGAAGACCTAATTTTGGTTGACTGCTGTGGCCTTGTAGGAATTAGAAAACTGGAAGAAAATATATGCATGCAACAATAACCTTTCATTTAAAAAACCTTATCACTGTCTTCAACACTTAAACAGAGTTCTTGTCCTCTGAAAACTTATTATAATGCTTTTTCCTTTTGCAGATAATCAGGTTCCCAGTGCCAGTGTTCTTTCCCTACAACATGGTAAAAGTAATTGGATACACCTTTAGCTACCACTATAAGTCCCTGGTAAAAGGTACTTAGGTACCCAGGGCATGGGGTACTATGTGTAGGCTACCGAGGGCAGCAGCACTGATTGTGCCACCCTCAATAGCTGTGAATCCAGATGCACCCAAGCACCTCCATAGCAGGCTGAGTGTCCTGGTGCAAACCTAAAATAAAAACTCGACATGGCACACTCTCTGTGTGCCCTGTCCAACCTACACTGCATAAATTATAGGTAAGTCACCCCCCTAGAAGGCCTTCCCGCCCTAAGGCAGGGTGCACCATACTCTTTGTGAGGGTATAATTGTATGAGCAATATGCCCCCACTATGTCCTTGCCAAACCTGGGACATTGTGAGTAAACAGAGCAGCCATTTTAATGCATGTGTTGGACACTGGTCAATATGAGATTCCCAGCTACATACTGGCTACTCTGAACCCTGGGTTGTTTGGTATCAAACAACTCAGAATGATCACTCCAAACTGGTACCAGCACTGGATTTATTATAAAAAGTACCCAGTGGTCACCTTAGAGGTGCCTCCTGAAAAACCAAACTATCCTGGCATGGTTGCTGACTGGTTCTATCCAGCCTGCTGCCTCCAGACAGGTAATCCACAGACCATTGGGGAGAGCCCTGCCTCTCCGGTTTCTGAAACAAAGCCCTTCCTGGGTGGAGGAGCTAACTCCCCCTCCCTCAGGAATGTGCACTGCCCTGGCAGTGAGCTTCAAAGGGATACCGCCCTTGAAACTCAACCCTCAGGCCTGCTGCTAGCAGCAGAAGGACTCCCCCTTTGCAAACCCCCGCTCTTAGAAGGAGCAAAGGCATGAAAACACACAAAGGGTAGGAGGAGTGGCCTCACCTAGCCTGCACCACCCTTAAAGGGCTTGCAGACAAAGTAGACCCTTCATTTCATTTTTCGCCATCTTGGAATCGAGAAAAATAGCCAATCAGGTTTAGGGAAGTGACCCTCACCACAGGAAGTAGTCACTGTAGTGGGTGTAGCCACCCAAGGGTAAGTGTCCCATTGGACACTACCAGGTTCCCCCTAAACACCCCACTAAATTCAGTATTTAGTGGGCTCCCCTAGACCAAGAATTTGGATTTGAAAAGGATTCCAAGAAGGAAAGACCAGCACCAAACGAAGACCACAGCAAGAGAACTGAGGACCTGACGCACAAGAAAAGGCACCAAACCCTGCCTGCTCCACCCAGGACCCGAAAATTGACGCTGTGGAGGAGCTGGACACTGGACTGACCCCAAGAAAACCAGGGAACCTCCAGGCTTAAAGGATCACACCAGACGCCCCCCCCCCCACCCCCCGAGGCTTCACTCAGGAAAAACAAGAAAACTGCAATGGATCAAGAAACCAGTGAAGGTCACTTCACTAAACCGCCGATATGTCCGTGACCGGATGTCACAGCCGGACCCGACGACCACCCGGGTGTGACCTACAACTGTCACTGTGCCAAGTTTCGTGGCGCTGCGCCCTCTAGAGGCCGAGATACAGCAGTACACTGGGTACTGGTCAGCTGATATCGCACAACCAGAAAACTAGCTCCCCCTGAGCTGAAAATTGATCAGGAGGAAGCCCCAGTCGAGGGACTTCAGGCAAACCCTGGCCTCTGACCCGAGTGCCCCCGCTGTCCTGTAAGCAGCCCTCAAAGAGACTCACCTCCAGCTCCACTGGACTTCGTTGCACACAGCATCCAAGTCCTCCAAAACGTCCTGCACATGGCCGCCCTGGGCCTTGCATCGCAGGATCTGCTGTGTGGCCCGGGTCCCCAACCCCTTGCGACCTCAATAGCCCAAGGGGACCCCCAGGCACCAACTTTAAATCTGCAAACCAGCTCCTTTTCCAAGTGGCCCATCCTGGTGGCCCTGTGCCTGTGCCAAGAACTTTGCCAACGCTGCTCCCGCCAGAACCGGGAGCTGCCCGAAGATCTCCAGCTGGCACGAGGTGCCCACCGACTACTACGACCCCCCTGCAAAAGAAGAGACTGGTAACACCAATGTGCGATTTTTAATGTATTTTTAAATGTGACTGCCTATTGTTTCCTATGGTGCGTAATTACGCACAGAAAGACTAACTTTGCTACAACTTTAAAAAGTCATAAAAAGAAAAGTACTTAACGTATTCTAAACATTTTGGTCTTAAAAATTATTAAAAAAGTCTGAAGTATTTTTATAAAATGTGGTCTCGAGTTATTCATTGAGTGTGTGTGGTGCATGATTGGATTTGTGAGTACATATACATGTACAAATAAATGAGCCTACCGTCTTGACATTTTCCAGCAGCTGATAACAGGCGATAACAAAATCCATATTGAAGGTTATGAGAAGCGCTCTTGTCGGGAACTAGCTTGTGCTGACCCTGACATTTGTGGGAGGCACTAGGCACTGAGGAAAGAGAGATACTGTTAGAACACTGCCCACCACCTCAAATACTACATAAAACGACAGGCTCCGGCTCAAGGCGCTACTCGTCTCTCGACATTTCCTCAAGGCGCTGTCCCAACTGCACAAAGGACTAAAACAACACCTAGCCAAACGGCACCATTAGCCCTGACTGATCTTCGCAGCAAGAGCAAAACTTGCTGCTTCCTATGGAATTTCCTCAGATGAAGTGTGGGGTTCTGAAGCGGACCGCGCTGGACAATCTATCTTGGCCTCCTAATTATCAACGTTAACATACAGACCATAGAGTGGTAAATTGGTGGCCACCTTGGAATTTCTTATATTCCAATTCTTACTCCAACTTGTGCATTTTGATTTTACTTGTGACTGAAACCATTGCTTTACATAAATAGATTTTACTCCAAACTTGTTTCGGAGCAGTTGCGGCCCTGAGAACCCGCTACAAAAGGTGACGAGATACCTCCTCACATCTACGCTAAGGCTATACTACGAGTGCCTTCCCCTGCTAGGGGTAGTTCAGGCAACTCAAGGCTCAGAAAAGAGCTAGAGGATGAAGAAGCGAATCTTGAGAGACTAGCCAGAAGAGCCGCCCTTGAAGTCAAAATTATAGCTATAGAAAAAGAGGGGGCTGAGATGGGTCTAGAACCCATGAGTGGTTGCAGTAACAAACCAAATGCGGAGAGACAGGAAACCTTTGATCCTGAGATCCACAAAGGGATTTTACCCCTATATGTTGAGGGTAATGTTACCACAAAGTGACTTGCAGCCTTGGAGAGGGCTTGTAAGATGAGAAAGTTACACCAGAGACACTGGGGCTGTCTATTCTGGGAGTTATTTGCAGGAATGGGCAGGGATAGACTCCTGAAAATGGGTGAGGAAGATGCTGAGTCCTATGACCTCCTGAACTAAACCCTGATTGAGGGCTTTGGACTCACCATTGAGGAGTACAGGATTAAATTCAAGGGGACTTACAAAACCTCAAGTCAGTTCTCGGTAGATCCTGTGGACTACTCAGACAAAACCTTAGGTGGCTGGTTAAAAGGCAATAAGGGGCAAGACTATGACAGGCTCTATAATTTGATAATGAAAGAGCATCTGTTGAGTAATTGCACTTCTGAAAAATTGCATCAGTCCTTAGTGGACTTAGGGTTAGTCTGTCCTCAGGAGTTGGGGAAGAAGGCTGACCACTTGGTCAAACCTCATGATGGAGGTGACCAAAAGAAATGGGTTCCTACTTCCCCCACCACGAAACATGTAGGACACAAAGGGGAGAAGACTAAGGAGTCTTCCAAAGCCATTAAAAAACCTGTTCAGGAGGGTGTCCCCTGAGACGATTACCAATCCAAGGCTGGGTACCAGGGTAAAAACAGTGATCTATGAAGGCTGGGTGCCATCTTTGCAAGGACTATGGTCACCAAACAGGGGGCTCTTTCTGCCCCAAAACAGCTTCCCCTAGTCAAACACCTTCTGGGGTTGTTTGTCTCCAGTTGGGATCTTTGGTGTTCCCTGACCAAGTTAGAGAGCACCCTGAAGCTACTTTAATCTCAGAGGGTTGAGTGGAGATGCCACTCTGGCTGTCTGGCCCAGTAACCTGGAGAAATACAGACAAAAGCCACATATCAATGGGGTTTAAGTAGAAGTACTGATGGATACAATCGCAAGGGTCACCATGGTGACTGAAAAACTGATATCCCCAGAACAGTACATAAGTGGAAAGTCATATCCAATCATCAATGCTGATATTATTGTCAAGGTTCATCCCACGGCTATGGTGCCCTTGGAATGGGGAGGGGTTACAGGCCAAAAGAAGGTGGCCGTCTCCTCTGCAATTCCAGTAGCATGTCTTCTAGGTAATGATAGGGGTCCTCAGCATTTGCTGATGTAGAGCTCAGAACCCGTGCAGCTATGCTAGGGATACCTGACCAGGTGTGTGTAAAAACAAGAGCACAAAGGGTAGCCCGGTTCGAAAAAGAAGTGTTGGTGCCTGGAATAATGGCCCAAACCTCCCAGTGAAAAAGCAAGAAGGCTGGGAAACCAACATTTGATGAGAGACAACCTCATCTCCCCACGCTTCAGAGAGAAGATCTCTCAGCCCTTGACAGAACTGAACCCCAGGAACTCAGGCCTTACGCAGCACAGTTCTAAGGCCCACGGGGAAACTCTAAACAAGATCTTTGCCACAGATAAAGGAGCTGTCTCACTCTTCTGAGCCTAGGACAGTAAGCTGCTGGAACAGGAAAAGGGAGATGTCAGTGGCTCCCACAAGAACTATTGGGAGGAGGGAATACTCAATACTGAGGCCAGAGACCCCCAAACCTGGGGCCACTAGTAGAGTAGTTGTGCAACAACTGCAGGAAGCTGGATATCTATGTAGTGTACCAAACGCAGGGGTACACAATGCACATAGTGCAGGTGACCTTTATTGATTTACAGGGGAAAAAATGGCAGCCTAAAAAGCTCTCTTTTGTCGTAGCGTGGCAAGCACGTAGACTTATTAGGTGCTAAGCATTTGTTCAACACACAGGGTCAATAAATGAGAAACACACCCAAGAAGGAACTCGCAACCAATTGTTGCGAAAAATTGTCAGTTTGTTTATATTGTGTTTCAAAGCCAGAATACTTTCTAGAAGATAAGTAATGTTGCAGTTTTATATCAAATCACAAGAAAGTTACAGTGTTTACTCAAATGCACTTTTACGCGGCAAAGGTTCCAAAGTATTTTCAATTCATAGGGCTCCTTGCAATCAATTCACGAGGATCCCCTGGTGGTAGAAGGGTGCTAGGCCTGCACAGTCACAAGCAAGATCAGTGATACATTTTTACCTTCCCTGGCCCGTCTGGGTGCGTTGGGCAGGTAGAGTCTAGTTTGCTGCCCACTGCACAGATGGCGACGAGAGGGGCCACCTGGAAAGGGAACACAGGGGGTGACTCGGGGACAAGTCCGGGAGCTCCCAGCAGGGTGTTCGGTCGGTGGGTAACCTGGCAGCAGGGAGACACCACTGCACGTGGTGGACCTAGGCCAGGGCGCTCGGGTGCAGAGGATGCTTAGCGGCGGTGCTCCTGCATTATGAGGCCCACAGTTCTTTGGATGACCTACAGAGGGAGAGACAAAACAATGCAGCTGGACGACTGTGAAGTATGTCCTCTGTGGTGCTGATGTCCCTGGTCGGCAGGGCTTCAGATGTGCTGTTGGAGTCTGGAATGGGCCTAAACAAACCTTGGCTGTTCCAAGGGGTCCGGTTCCCCAGGTATTGGGGCACCTGGGCTCTGGTTCACCCTGGAGCCTTCCTACTTGGACGGGAGACAGGACTGGCCTTTTGGAGAATGGTGTGCTCCTCCTAGATGACTGTGGCGTCGGTGGACTAAGTGGTCAGCAGAGCGGTGATCTGGACGCTGCGGTTGGTGCCTGCAGGAAGCAGGGAAGGGGTCCTCCACTCCATTGGTGATGCTGACGGACTGGCAAAGTGCTGGAGAACCTCAGAGGCTTTCGGAATCCACTCAGCTGCGGGTGAGTCATGATGTTGCAATTGTTGGGCGTTTTGCGCCAAAAGTCTTCCTGTCTTTCACACTTCTCGGCCCCCGGCTCTACTGTGTCCTCTTCTTCTTTGTGTCAGACAAATCTGTTCTTCTGGTGTCAGGGGGCCACCTAAGTACTCAATCTAGGGGCCTTTAGGGGAATGTAGAGTAGTAGCCAATGGGCTACTTACTCTTGGGATGACTACACCCCTTATATGACCACTTCCTGAGGTGAGTGGGCATAACCCTGTACTAGAATGCATGATGCGCTAGACATCAGGATCAATCAGAGACGTGCTGCACCAGTGCCTGGGGTACTGGACCCATAGCGGCAACCAAGGCATGTTGGGGCCCATCCCGCACTCCAACAGCACATCCGCAGACCTGCCCGTGAGTGATGTCAGCAATACAGAGGACATCCTTCGGAGTTGCACAGCTGCATTGTTTTGTCTCTCCCTCCGCAGGTCACCCAAAGAACTGTGTGCGTCTTGATGGAGGAGCATCGCTGCTAAAGACCCGCTGCACCCCAGCGCCCCAGAACCACGGCCTCCAGCTGTGTCCCCCTGCTCCCAGAACCCCCACTGACCAAGTCCCCCACGTGGAGCTCCCGGACTTGTCCCCAAGTCCCCATCTGCATTCTTTTACTAGATGGCTCCCCTTGTCGCCAACTGTGCAGTGAGCAGCCAGGGCAGGTAAACCTTTACCGGTGATCTTGCTTGTGACGTTCTACCCCTAGCATCCTGCTACCGTCAGGGGATCCACGTGAACTGATTGGAAGGACCCCTTTGACGTAAAGGTACGTTGGAACCTGTCCTGTGTAAAAGAGCATTTGAATAAAAATTTTACTTACTTGGTGAGTCGTTACAAAATTGCAACAGTACGTAGCTTCTTGAAAGTATTCTGGTGTTGAAACGTGATATAAACAAAATACCTATTTTTCTCAACAAGTGGTCTTGAGTTCCTTTCTGAGTGTGTGTCTCATTTATTGACCCTGTGTGCTCAACAAATGCTTAGCCCTACCCTCTGATTAGCCTAACCGCTCCCCTACGCTACCACAAAAGGGAGCTTTAGGGATTGGTTTTTTTTTTTACTCCTGTAAACCAATAAGGGTAGCCTGTATTATGTGCATAGGGTACTCCTACATCTGCTACACTGCATAAATAGCCAGCACCCTGCGGATGCCCATAAACCTGCAGGGCAAGATAGGTGGGCTTGGAGGCTGCAGCTGCCGAGGGACTGGTGGTTACGGCAGACCTCTGGCTACCTGACCCACGGGGCTGGTATGCACCTCACCCGTGCCCACACGCACCTTGAGGTGCTTGCTCAGGACAGTGGCTGGCATAGGGTTGGTGCGGTGGAATGCCCCTTCCGTATCCACGAACAGGGACGAAAGGTATTCTGGGCACGTGAGGTCACTTTGGAGCCCAAGGACTTAGCCGTAGCTAGCAAGTCCTTAAAGCACTCCAGCGCTGAGTCTGCCTAGTCTCTGAAGACACGGGTACCATTGAAGGGCACGTCCATGAGGTTTTCCTGAACATTCCTGGAAAAGCAAGATGTTCTCGGCCAAGCGTGGGCTCGAAGTGCCACCGTAGAGGAAACCGCTCTGCCCAGCGATCCAGTCATATCCAAACCACATCTAATGGTGAACTTGGCTGCGTCTCTTCCAACTTTGACGGTTTGGGAGAGAATGGCCTGGTGCTCCTCCAGGAACTGTGGCAGCACCTGTGCAACTATATCCCTCAGAGTCTGTTAAAAGGAGCACAATAAACATGCGGTGTTCACCGACGGCAGTGCCAGGTTGGTGGAAGAAAACATTTTCTTGCCTAAGGTATCCAGCCTCTTGGATTGTCTGTCTGGGGGAGCGTCAGGGAAGTCGCCATGGGAGGATGAGGCTTAGACAGTCAAGCTCTCAGGAGTGGAGTGCTGGGTGACGAAAGATGGGTCCCCAGGTGTGAGGCGATGGCGGTGGGCAATTGTCCTGTTCACATGAGCCCCCCTTGTTGGGCTTGGACCAGGTTCCCAGTAGGACATCAGTAAGTGCTTCATTAAAAGGGAGGAGGGGTTAGGATGAGGATGCTCCTGCTTGAAGCACTTCTGTCAATATGTTCGTCTTGACAGCCACTGAGGGTAGTTTGAGATCCAGGATCTCAGTCGCCCTCTTCACCACCATATCATATTCATCCTCCCTCCTCCAAGGTAGGGGGAGAAAGCAGACCAGTATCTTGAGAGGTATCCAGTCTGTTGGCAATCCATTTAACAGCGGGTCCTAACACACCTCTAGGAGAGGAAGTGGACAGTGACCAACGAAGTGGGGGTAGCACCCCCAGACATTGTCCCCTAAACTCATGTCAGAACTCTCACCTGATCGGCACAGGAGCAGAATGACAACTGTTCCCAATGCCTCCCTCCGAACCCCTCCGTCATCCAATATAACTGGACTGATAGAAGTGTCTAAAGGGGGGAAAGAGGATGGTGGGGGAGAGATAGAGAGCAGAGACAGACTGGTCTATCTTCGGATCCTTTACCTGGAAAGTCTCCATTCAGTAACCTTGAAGACCTAATTTTGGTTGACTGCTGTGGCCTTGTAGGAATTAGAAAACTGGAAGAAAATATATGCATGCAACAATAACCTTTCATTTAAAAAACCTTATCACTGTCTTCAACACTTAAACAGAGTTCTTGTCCTCTGAAAACTTATTATAATGCTTTTTTCTTTTGCAGATAATCAGGTTCCCAGTGCCAGTGTTCTTTCCCTACAACATGGTAAAAGTAATTGGATACACCTTTAGCTACCACTATAAGTCCCTGGTAAAAGGTACTTAGGTACCCAGGGCATGGGGTACTATGTGTAGGCTACCGAGGGCAGCAGCACTGATTGTGCCACCCTCAATAGCTGTGAATCCAGATGCCCCCAAGCACCTCCATAGCAGGCTGAGTGTCCTGGTGCAAACCTAAAATAAAAACTCGACATGGCACACTCTCTGTGTGCCCTGTCCAACCTACACTGCATAAATTATAGGTAAGTCACCCCCCTAGCAGGCCTTCCCGCCCTAAGGCAGGGTGCACCATACTCTTTGTGAGGGTATAATTGTATGAGCAATATGCCCCCACTATGTCCTTGCCAAACCTGGGACATAGTGAGTAAACAGAGCAGCCATTTTAATGCATGTGTTGGACACTGGTCAATATGAGATTCCCAGCTACATACTGGCTACTCTGAACCCTGGGTTGTTTGGTATCAAACAACTCAGAATGATCACTCCAAACTGGTACCAGCACTGGATTTATTATAAAAAGTACCCAGTGGTCACCTTAGAGGTGCCTCCTGAAAAACCAAACTATCCTGGCATGGTTGCTGACTGGTTCTATCCAGCCTGCTGCCTCCAGACAGGTAATCCACAGACCATTGGGAGAGCCCTGCCTCTCCGGTTTCTGAAACAAAGCCCTTCCTGGGTGGAGGAGCTAACTCCCCCTCCCTCAGGAATGTGCACTGCCCTGGCAGTGAGCTTCAAAGGGATACCGCCCTTGAAACTCAACCCTCAGGCCTGCTGCTAGCAGCAGAAGGACTCCCCCTTTGCAAACCCCCGCTCTTAGAAGGAGCAAAGGCATGAAAACACACAAAGGGTAGGAGGAGTGGCCTCACCTAGCCTGCACCACCCTTAAAGGGCTTGCAGACAAAGTAGACCCTTCATTTCATTTTTCGCCATCTTGGAATCGAGAAAAATAGCCAATCAGGTTTAGGGAAGTGACCCTCACCACAGGAAGTAGTCACTGTAGTGGGTGTAGCCACCCAAGGGTAAGTGTCCCATTGGACACTACCAGGTTCCCCCTAAACACCCCACTAAATTCAGTATTTAGTGGGCTCCCCTAGACCAAGAATTTGGATTTGAAAAGGATTCCAAGAAGGAAAGACCAGCACCAAACGAAGACCACAGCAAGAGAACTGAGGACCTGACGCACAAGAAAAGGCACCAAACCCTGCCTGCTCCACCCAGGACCCGAAAATTGACGCTGTGGAGGAGCTGGACACTGGACTGACCCCAAGAAAACCAGGGAACCTCCAGGCTTAAAGGATCACACCAGACGCCCCCCCCCCCACCCCCGAGGCTTCACTCAGGAAAAACAAGAAAACTGCAATGGATCAAGAAACCAGTGAAGGTCACTTCACTAAACCGCCGATATGTCCGTGACCGGATGTCACAGCCGGACCCGACGACCACCCGGGTGTGACCTACAACTGTCACTGTGCCAAGTTTCGTGGCGCTGCGCCCTCTAGAGGCCGAGATACAGCAGTACACTGGGTACTGGTCAGCTGATATCGCACAACCAGAAAACTAGCTCCCCCTGAGCTGAAAATTGATCAGGAGGAAGCCCCAGTCGAGGGACTTCAGGCAAACCCTGGCCTCTGACCCGAGTGCCCCCGCTGTCCTGTAAGCAGCCCTCAAAGAGACTCACCTCCAGCTCCACTGGACTTCGTTGCACACAGCATCCAAGTCCTCCAAAACGTCCTGCACATGGCCGCCCTGGGCCTTGCATCGCAGGATCTGCTGTGTGGCCCGGGTCCCCAACCCCTTGCGACCTCAATAGCCCAAGGGGACCCCCAGGCACCAACTTTAAATCTGCAAACCAGCTCCTTTTCCAAGTGGCCCATCCTGGTGGCCCTGTGCCTGTGCCAAGAACTTTGCCAACGCTGCTCCCGCCAGAACCGGGAGCTGCCCGAAGATCTCCAGCTGGCACGAGGTGCCCACCGACTACTACGACCCCCCTGCAAAAGAAGAGACTGGTAACACCAATGTGCGATTTTTTATGTATTTTTAAATGTGACTGCCTATTGTTTCCTATGGTGCGTAATTACGCACAGAAAGACTAACTTTGCTACAACTTTAAAAAGTCATAACAAGAAAAGTACTTAACGTATTCTAAACATTTTGGTCTTAAAAATTATTTAAAAAGTCTGAAGTATTTTTATAAAATGTGGTCTCGAGTTATTCATTGAGTGTGTGTGGTGCATGATTGGATTTGTGAGTACAGCAAATACTTAGCACATCTTCTGGATTAGCCTAACTGCTCGACCAGCTACCTTAAAAATTACAGCATTAGGCGCTCTGATTTTTATCCCAGAAAACGAACATGTGGTTGCCCGGACCCTCTGCATAGTGTACTTGGTTTTGTACATTGCATAGAGGGTCAGCCTCCAACATTAAGTTCCTCATGAACAGCACAGGTAAATAACTGTTTCTATTTCTTTACTCTTGCTGTTGCCGCTTA
Source organism: Pleurodeles waltl (assembly GCF_031143425.1). Lineage (NCBI taxonomy): Eukaryota > Metazoa > Chordata > Amphibia > Caudata > Salamandridae > Pleurodeles > Pleurodeles waltl. The sequence continues at coordinate 1,725,427,255 of NC_090445.1, read as the reverse complement.
GTACATCTGTGTCTTCTTTAGGAAATTAAATAAATGAGCCTACCGTCTTGACATTTTCCAGCAGCTGATAACAGGCGATAACAAAATCCATATTGAAGGTTATGAGAAGCGCTCTTGTCGGGAACTAGCTTGTGCTGACCCTGACATTTGTGGGAGGCACTAGGCACTGAGGAAAGAGAGATACTGTTAGAACACTGCCCACCACCTCAAATACTACATAAAACGACAGGCTCCGGATCAAGGCGCTACTCGTCTCTCGACATTTCCTCAAGGCGCTGTCCCAACTGCACAAAGGACTAAAACAACACCTAGCCAAACGGCACCATTAGCCCTGACTGATCTTCGCAGCAAGAGCAAAACTTGCTGCTTCCTATGGAATTTCCTCAGATGAAGTGTGGGGTTCTGAAGCGGACCGCGCTGGACAATCTATCTTGGCCTCCTAATTATCAACGTTAACATACAGACCATAGAGTGGTAAATTGGTGGCCACCTTGGAATTTCTTATATTCCAATTCTTACTCCAACTTGTGCATTTTGATTTTACTTGTGACTGAAACCATTGCTTTACATAAATAGATTTTCCTCCAAACTTGTTTCGGAGCAGTTGCGGCCCTGAGAACCCGCTACAAAAGGTGACGAGATACCTCCTCACATCTACGCTAAGGCTATACTACGAGTGCCTTCCCCTGCTAGGGGTAGTTCAGGCAACTCAAGGCTCAGAAAAGAGCTAGAGGATGAAGAAGCGAATCTTGAGAGACTAGCCAGAAGAGCCGCCCTTGAAGTCAAAATTATAGCTATAGAAAAAGAGGGGGCTGAGATGGGTCTAGAACCCATGAGTGGTTGCAGTAACAAACCAAATGCGGAGAGACAGGAAACCTTTGATCCTGAGATCCACAAAGGGATTTTACCCCTATATGTTGAGGGTAATGTTACCACAAAGTGACTTGCAGCCTTGGAGAGGGCTTGTAAGATGAGAAAGTTACACCAGAGACACTGGGGCTGTCTATTCTGGGAGTTATTTGCAGGAATGGGCAGGGATAGACTCCTGAAAATGGGTGAGGAAGATGCTGAGTCCTATGACCTCCTGAACTAAACCCTGATTGAGGGCTTTGGACTCACCATTGAGGAGTACAGGATTAAATTCAAGGGGACTTACAAAACCTCAAGTCAGTTCTCGGTAGATCCTGTGGACTACTCAGACAAAACCTTAGGTGGCTGGTTAAAAGGCAATAAGGGGCAAGACTATGACAGGCTCTATAATTTGATAATGAAAGAGCATCTGTTGAGTAATTGCACTTCTGAAAAATTGCATCAGTCCTTAGTGGACTTAGGGTTAGTCTGTCCTCAGGAGTTGGGGAAGAAGGCTGACCACTTGGTCAAACCTCATGATGGAGGTGACCAAAAGAAATGGGTTCCTACTTCCCCCACCACGAAACATGTAGGACACAAAGGGGAGAAGACTAAGGAGTCTTCCAAAGCCATTAAAAAACCTGTTCAGGAGGGTGTCCCCTGAGACGATTACCAATCCAAGGCTGGGTACCAGGGTAAAAACAGTGATCTATGAAGGCTGGGTGCCATCTTTGCAAGGACTATGGTCACCAAACAGGGGGCTCTTTCTGCCCCAAAACAGCTTCCCCTAGTCAAACACCTTCTGGGGTTGTTTGTCTCCAGTTGGGATCTTTGGTGTTCCCTGACCAAGTTAGAGAGCACCCTGAAGCTACTTTAATCTCAGAGGGTTGAGTGGAGATGCCACTCTGGCTGTCTGGCCCAGTAACCTGGAGAAATACAGACAAAAGCCACATATCAATGGGGTTTAAGTAGAAGTACTGATGGATACAATCGCAAGGGTCACCATGGTGACAGAAAAACTGATATCCCCAGAACAGTACATAAGTGGAAAGTCATATCCAATCATCAATGCTGATATTATTGTCAAGGTTCATCCCACGGCTATGGTGCCCTTGGAATGGGGAGGGGTTACAGGCCAAAAGAAGGTGGCCGTCTCCTCCGCAATTCCAGTAGCATGTCTTCTAGGTAATGATAGGGGTCCTCAGCATTTGCTGATGTAGAACTCAGAACCCGTGCAGCTATGCTAGGGATACCTGACCAGGTGTGTGTAAAAACAAGAGCACAAAGGGTAGCCCGGTTCGAAAAAGAAGTGTTGGTGCCTGGAATAATGGCCCAAACCTCCCAGTGAAAAAGCAAGAAGGCTGGGAAACCAACATTTGATGAGAGACAACCTCATCTCCCCACGCTTCAGAGAGAAGATCTCTCAGCCCTTGACAGAACTGAACCCCAGGAACTCAGGCCTTACGCAGCACAGTTCTAAGGCCCACGGGGAAACTCTAAACAAGATCTTTGCCACAGATAAAGGAGCTGTCTCACTCTTCTGAGCCTAGGACAGTAAGCTGCTGGAACAGGAAAAGGGAGATGTCAGTGGCTCCCACAAGAACTATTGGGAGGAGGGAATACTCAATACTGAGGCCAGAGACCCCCAAACCTGGGGCCACTAGTAGAGTAGTTGTGCAACAACTGCAGGAAGCTGGATATCTATGTAGTGTACCAAACGCAGGGGTACACAATGCACATAGTGCAGGTGACCTTTATTGATTTACAGGGGAAAAAATGGCAGTCTAAAAAGCTCTCTTTTGTCGTAGCGTGGCAAGCACTTAGACTTATTAGGTGCTAAGCATTTGTTCAACACACAGGGTCAATAAATGAGAAACACACCCAAGAAGGAACTCGCAACCAATTGTTGCGAAAAATTGTCAGTTTGTTTATATTGTGTTTCAAAGCCAGAATACTTTCTAGAAGATAAGTAATGTTGCAGTTTTATATCAAATCACAAGAAAGTTACAGTGTTTACTCAAATGCACCTTTACGCGGCAAAGGTTCCAAAGTATTTTCAATTCATAGGGCTCCTTGCAATCAATTCACGAGGATCCCCTGGTGGTAGAAGGGTGCTAGGCCTGCACAGTCACAAGCAAGATCAGTGATACATTTTTACCTTCCCTGGCCTGTCTGGGTGCGTTGGGCAGGTAGAGTCTAGTTTGCTGCCCACTGCACAGATGGCGACGAGAGGGGCCACCTGGAAAGGGAACACAGGGGGTGACTCGGGGACAAGTCCGGGAGCTCCCAGCAGGGGTTCGGTCGGTGGGTAACCTGGCAGCAGGGAGACACCACTGCACGTGGTGGACCTAGGCCAGGGCGCTCGGGTGCAGAGGATGCTTAGCGGCGGTGCTCCTGCATTATGAGGCCCACAGTTCTTTGGATGACCTACAGAGGGAGAGACAAAACAATGCAGCTGGACGACTGTGAAGTATGTCCTCTGTGGTGCTGATGTCCCTGGTCGGCAGGGCTTCAGATGTGCTGTTGGAGTCTGGAATGGGCCTAAACAAACCTTGGCTGTTCCAAGGGGTCCGGTTCCCCAGGTATTGGGGCACCTGGGCTCTGGTTCACCCTGGAGCCTTCCTACTTGGACGGGAGACAGGACTGGCCTTTTGGAGAATGGTGTGCTCCTCCTAGATGACTGTGGCGTCGGTGGACTAAGTGGTCAGCAGAGCGGTGATCTGGACGCTGCGGTTGGTGCCTGCAGGAAGCAGGGAAGGGGTCCTCCACTCCATTGGTGATGCTGACGGACTGGCAAAGTGCTGGAGAACCTCAGAGGCTTTCGGAATCCACTCAGCTGCGGGTGAGTCATGATGTTGCAATTGTTGGGGGTTTTGCGCCAAAAGTCTTCCTGTCTTTCACACTTCTCGGCCCCCGGCTCTACTGTGTCCTCTTCTTCTTTGTGTCAGACAAATCTGTTCTTCTGGTGTCAGGGGGCCACCTAAGTACTCAATCTAGGGGCCTTTAGGGGAATGTAGAGTAGTAGCCAATGGGCTACTTACTCTTGGGATGACTACACCCCTTATATGACCACTTCCTGAGGGGAGTGGGCATAACCCTGTACTAGAATGCATGATGCACTAGACATCAGGATCAATCAGAGACGTGCTGCACCAGTGCCTGGGGTACTGGACCCATAGCGGCAACCAAGGCATGTTGGGGCCCATCCCGCACTCCAACAGCACATCCGCAGACCTGCCCGTGAGTGATGTCAGCAATACAGAGGACATCCTTCGGAGTTGCACAGCTGCATTGTTTTGTCTCTCCCTCCGCAGGTCACCCAAAGAACTGTGTGCGTCTTGATGGAGGAGCATCGCTGCTAAAGACCTGCTGCACCCCAGCGCCCCAGAACCACGGCCTCCAGCTGTGTCCCCCTGCTCCCAGAACCCCCACTGACCAAGTCCCCCACGTGGAGCTCCCGGACTTGTCCCCAAGTCCCCATCTGCATTCTTTTACTAGATGGCTCCCCTCGTCGCCAACTGTGCAGTGAGCAGCCAGGGCAGGTAAACCTTTACCGGTGATCTTGCTTGTGACGTTCTACCCCTAGCATCCTGCTACCGTCAGGGGATCCACGTGAACTGATTGGAAGGACCCCTTTGACGTAAAGGTACGTTGGAACCTGTCCTGTGTAAAAGAGCATTTGAATAAAAATTTTACTTACTTGGTGAGTCGTTACAAAATTGCAACAGTACGTAGCTTCTTGAAAGTATTCTGGTGTTGAAACGTGATATAAACAAAATACCTATTTTTCTCAACAAGTGGTCTTGAGTTCCTTTCTGAGTGTGTGTCTCATTTATTGACCCTGTGTGCTCAACAAATGCTTAGCCCTACCCTCTGATTAGCCTAACCGCTCCCCTACGCTACCACAAAAGGGAGCTTTAGGGATTGGTTTTTTTTTTAACTCCTGTAAACCAATAAGGGTAGCCTGTATTATGTGCATAGGGTACTCCTACATCTGCTACACTGCATAAATAGCCAGCACCCTGCGGATGCCCATAAACCTGCAGGGCAAGATAGGTGGGCTTGGAGGCTGCAGCTGCCGAGGGACTGGTGGTTACGGCAGACCTCTGGCTACCTGACCCACGGGGCTGGTATGCACCTCACCCGTGCCCACACGCACCTTGAGGTGCTTGCTCAGGACAGTGGCTGGCATAGGGTTGGTGCGGTGGAATGCCCCTTCCGTATCCACGAACAGGGACGAAAGGTATTCTGGGCACGTGAGGTCACTTTGGAGCCCAAGGACTTAGCCGTAGCTAGCAAGTCCTTAAAGCACTCCAGCGCTGAGTCTGCCTAGTCTCTGAAGACACGGGTACCATTGAAGGGCACGTCCATGAGGTTTTCCTGAACATTCCTGGAAAAGCAAGATGTTCTCGGCCAAGCGTGGGCTCGAAGTGCCACCGTAGAGGAAACCGCTCTGCCCAGCGATCCAGTCATATCCAAACCACATCTAATGGTGAACTTGGCTGCGTCTCTTCCAACTTTGACGGTTTGGGAGAGAATGGCCTGGTGCTCCTCCAGGAACTGTGGCAGCACCTGTGCAACTATATCCCTCAGAGTCTGTTAAAAGGAGCACAATAAACATGCGGTGTTCACCGACGGCAGTGCCAGGTTGGTGGAAGAAAACATTTTCTTGCCTAAGGTATCCAGCCTCTTGGATTGTCTGTCTGGGGGAGCGTCAGGGAAGTCGCCATGGGAGGATGAGGCTTAGACAGTCAAGCTCTCAGGAGTGGAGTGCTGGGTGACGAAAGATGGGTCCCCAGGTGTGAGGCGATGGCGGTGGGCAATTGTCCTGTTCACATGAGCCCCCCTTGTTGGGCTTGGACCAGGTTCCCAGTAGGACATCAGTAAGTGCTTCATTAAAAGGGAGGAGGGGTTAGGATGAGGATGCTCCTGCTTGAAGCACTTCTGTCAATATGTTCGTCTTGACAGCCACTGAGGGTAGTTTGAGATCCAGGATCTCAGTCGCCCTCTTCACCACCATATCATATTCATCCTCCCTCCTCCAAGGTAGGGGGAGAAAGCAGACCAGTATCTTGAGAGGTATCCAGTCTGTTGGCAATCCATTTAACAGCGGGTCCTAACACACCTCTAGGAGAGGAGGTGGACAGTGACCAACGAAGTGGGGGTAGCACCCCCAGACATTGTCCCCTAAACTCATGTCAGAACTCTCACCTGATCGGCACAGGAGCAGAATGACAACTGTTCCCAATGCCTCCCTCCGAACCCCTCCGTCATCCAATATAACTGGACTGATAGAAGTGTCTAAAGGGGGGAAAGAGGATGGTGGGGGAGAGATAGAGAGCAGAGACAGACTGGTCTATCTTCGGATCCTTTACCTGGAAAGTCTCCATTCAGTAACCTTGAAGACCTAATTTTGGTTGACTGCTGTGGCCTTGTAGGAATTAGAAAACTGGAAGACAATATATGCATGCAACAATAACCTTTCATTTAAAAAACCTTATCACTGTCTTCAACACTTAAACAGAGTTCTTGTCCTCTGAAAACTTATTATAATGCTTTTTTCTTTTGCAGATAATCAGGTTCCCAGTGCCAGTGTTCTTTCCCTACAACATGGTAAAAGTAATTGGATACACCTTTAGCTACCACTATAAGTCCCTGGTAAAAGGTACTTAGGTACCCAGGGCATGGGGTACTATGTGTAGGCACTGATTGTGCCACCCTCAATAGCTGTGAATCCAGATGCACCCAAGCACCTCCATAGCAGGCTGAGTGTCCTGGTGCAAACCTAAAATAAAAACTCGACATGGCACACTCTCTGTGTGCCCTGTCCAACCTACACTGCATAAATTATAGGTAAGTCACCCCCCTAGCAGGCCTTCCCGCCCTAAGGCAGGGTGCACCATACTCTTTGTGAGGGTATAATTGTATGAGCAATATGCCCCCACTATGTCCTTGCCAAACCTGGGACATAGTGAGTAAACAGAGCAGCCATTTTAATGCATGTGTTGGACACTGGTCAATATGAGATTCCCAGCTACATACTGGCTACTCTGAACCCTGGGTTGTTTGGTATCAAACAACTCAGAATGATCACTCCAAACTGGTACCAGCACTGGATTTATTATAAAAAGTACCCAGTGGTCACCTTAGAGGTGCCTCCTGAAAAACCAAACTATCCTGGCATGGTTGCATACTGGTTCTATCCAGCCTGCTGCCTCCAGACAGGTAATCCACAGACCATTGGGGAGAGCCCTGCCTCTCCGGTTTCTGAAACAAAGCCCTTCCTGGGTGGAGGAGCTAACTCCCCCTCCCTCAGGAATGTGCACTGCCCTGGCAGTGAGCTTCAAAGGGATACCGCCCTTGAAACTCAACCCTCAGGCCTGCTGCTAGCAGCAGAAGGACTCCCCCTTTGCAAACCCCCGCTCTTAGAAGGAGCAAAGGCATGAAAACACACAAAGGGTAGGAGGAGTGGCCTCACCTAGCCTGCACCACCCTTGAAGGGCTTGCAGACAAAGTAGACCCTTCATTTCATTTTTCGCCATCTTGGAATCGAGAAAAATAGCCAATCAGGTTTAGGGAAGTGACCCTCACCACAGGAAGTAGTCACTGTAGTGGGTGTAGCCACCCAAGGGTAAGTGTCCCATTGGACACTACCAGGTTCCCCCTAAACACCCCACTAAATTCAGTATTTAGTGGGCTCCCCTAGACCAAGAATTTGGATTTGAAAAGGATTCCAAGAAGGAAAGACCAGCACCAAACGAAGACCACAGCAAGAGAACTGAGGACCTGACGCACAAGAAAAGGCACCAAACCCTGCCTGCTCCACCCAGGACCCGAAAATTGACGCTGTGGAGGAGCTGGACACTGGACTGACCCCAAGAAAACCAGGGAACCTCCAGGCTTAAAGGATCTCACCAGACGCCCCCCCCCCCACCCCCGAGGCTTCACTCAGGAAAAACAAGAAAACTGCAATGGATCAAGAAACCAGTGAAGGTCACTTCACTAAACCGCCGATATGTCCGTGACCGGATGTCACAGCCGGACCCGACGACCACCCGGGTGTGACCTACAACTGTCACTGTGCCAAGTTTCGTGGCGCTGCGCCCTCTAGAGGCCGAGATACAGCAGTACACTGGGTACTGGTCAGCTGATATCGCACAACCAGAAAACTAGCTCCCCCTGAGCTGAAAATTGATCAGGAGGAAGCCCCAGTCGAGGGACTTCAGGCAAACCCTGGCCTCTGACCCGAGTGCCCCCGCTGTCCTGTAAGCAGCCCTCAAAGAGACTCACCTCCAGCTCCACTGGACTTCGTTGCACACAGCATCCAAGTCCTCCAAAACGTCCTGCACATGGCCGCCCTGGGCCTTGCATCGCAGGATCTGCTGTGTGGCCCGGGTCCCCAACCCCTTGCGACCTCAATAGCCCAAGGGGACCCCCAGGCACCAACTTTAAATCTGCAAACCAGCTCCTTTTCCAAGTGGCCCATCCTGGTGGCCCTGTGCCTGTGCCAAGAACTTTGCCAACGCTGCTCCCGCCAGAACCGGGAGCTGCCCGAAGATCTCCAGCTGGCACGAGGTGCCCACCGACTACTACGACCCCCCTGCAAAAGAAGAGACTGGTAACACCAATGTGCGATTTTTTATGTATTTTTAAATGTGACTGCCTATTGTTTCCTATGGTGCGTAATTACGCACAGAAAGACTAACTTTGCTACAACTTTAAAAAGTCATAACAAGAAAAGTACTTAACGAATTCTAAACATTTTGGTCTTAAAAAATATAAAAAAAGTCTGAAGTATTTTTAAAAAATGTGGTCTCGAGTTATTCATTGAGTGTGTGTGGTGCATGATTGGATTTGTGAGTACAGCAAATACTTAGCACATCTTCTGGATTAGCCTAACTGCTCGACCAGCTACCTTAAAAATTAGAGCATTAGGCGCTCTGATTTTTATCCCAGAAAACGAACATGTGGTTGCTCGGACCCTCTGCATAGTGTACTTGGTTTTGTACATTGCATAGAGGGTCAGCCTCCAACATTAAGTTCCTCATGAACAGCACAGGTAAATAACTGTTTCTATTTCTTTACTCTTGCTGTTGCCGCTTAGTACATCTGTGTCTTCTTTAGGAAATTAAATAAATGAGCCTACCGTCTTGACATTTTCCAGCAGCTGATAACAGGCGATAACAAAATCCATATTGAAGGCTATGAGAAGCGCTCTTGTCGGGAACTAGCTTGTGCTGACCCTGACATTTGTGGGAGGCACTAGGCACTGAGGAAAGAGAGATACTGTTAGAACACTGCCCACCACCTCAAATACTACATAAAACGACAGGCTCCGGATCAAGGCGCTACTCGTCTCTCGACATTTCCTCAAGGCGCTGTCCCAACTGCACAAAGGACTAAAACAACACCTAGCCAAACGGCACCATTAGCCCTGACTGATCTTCGCAGCAAGAGCAAAACTTGCTGCTTCCTATGGAATTTCCTCAGATGAAGTGTGGGGTTCTGAAGCGGACCGCGCTAGACAATCTATCTTGGCCTCCTAATTATCAACGTTAACATACAGACCATAGAGTGGTAAATTGGTGGCCACCTTGGAATTTCTTATATTCCAATTCTTACTCCAACTTGTGCATTTTGATTTTACTTGTGACTGAAACCATTGCTTTACATAAATAGATTTTCCTCCAAACTTGTTTCGGAGCAGTTGCGGCCCTGAGAACCCGCTACAAAAGGTGACGAGATACCTCCTCACATCTACGCTAAGGCTATACTACGAGTGCCTTCCCCTGCTAGGGGTAGTTCAGGCAACTCAAGGCTCAGAAAAGAGCTAGAGGATGAAGAAGCGAATCTTGAGAGACTAGCCAGAAGAGCCGCCCTTGAAGTCAAAATTATAGCTATAGAAAAAGAGGGGGCTGAGATGGGTCTAGAACCCATGAGTGGTTGCAGTAACAAACCAAATGCGGAGAGACAGGAAACCTTTGATCCTGAGATCCACAAAGGGATTTTACCCCTATATGTTGAGGGTAATGTTACCACAAAGTGACTTGCAGCCTTGGAGAGGGCTTGTAAGATGAGAAAGTTACACCAGAGACACTGGGGCTGTCTATTCTGGGAGTTATTTGCAGGAATGGGCAGGGATAGACTCCTGAAAATGGGTGAGGAAGATGCTGAGTCCTATGACCTCCTGAACTAAACCCTGATTGAGGGCTTTGGACTCACCATTGAGGAGTACAGGATTAAATTCAAGGGGACTTACAAAACCTCAAGTCAGTTCTCGGTAGATCCTGTGGACTACTCAGACAAAACCTTAGGTGGCTGGTTAAAAGGCAATAAGGGGCAAGACTATGACAGGCTCTATAATTTGATAATGAAAGAGCATCTGTTGAGTAATTGCACTTCTGAAAAATTGCATCAGTCCTTAGTGGACTTATGGTTAGTCTGTCCTCAGGAGTTGGGGAAGAAGGCTGACCACTTGGTCAAACCTCATGATGGAGGTGACCAAAAGAAATGGGTTCCTACTTCCCCCACCACGAAACATGTAGGACACAAAGGGGAGAAGACTAAGGAGTCTTCCAAAGCCATTAAAAAACCTGTTCAGGAGGGTGTCCCCTGAGACGATTACCAATCCAAGGCTGGGTACCAGGGTAAAAACAGTGATCTATGAAGGCTGGGTGCCATCTTTGCAAGGACTATGGTCACCAAACAGGGGGCTCTTTCTGCCCCAAAACAGCTTCCCCTAGTCAAACACCTTCTGGGGTTGTTTGTCTCCAGTTGGGATCTTTGGTGTTCCCTGACCAAGTTAGAGAGCACCCTGAAGCTACTTTAATCTCAGAGGGTTGAGTGGAGATGCCACTCTGGCTGTCTGGCCCAGTAACCTGGAGAAATACAGACAAAAGCCACATATCAATGGGGTTTAAGTAGAAGTACTGATGGATACAATCGCAAGGGTCACCATGGTGACTGAAAAACTGATATCCCCAGAACAGTACATAAGTGGAAAGTCATATCCAATCATCAATGCTGATATTATTGTCAAGGTTCATCCCACGGCTATGGTGCCCTTGGAATGGGGAGGGGTTACAGGCCAAAAGAAGGTGGCCGTCTCCTCCGCAATTCCAGTAGCATGTCTTCTAGGTAATGATAGGGGTCCTCAGCATTTGCTGATGTAGAGCTCAGAACCCGTGCAGCTATGCTAGGGATACCTGACCAGGTGTGTGTAAAAACAAGAGCACAAAGGGTAGCCCGGTTCGAAAAAGAAGTGTTGGTGCCTGGAATAATGGCCCAAACCTCCCAGTGAAAAAGCAAGAAGGCTGGGAAACCAACATTTGATGAGAGACAACCTCATCTCCCCACGCTTCAGAGAGAAGATCTCTCAGCCCTTGACAGAACTGAACCCCAGGAACTCAGGCCTTACGCAGCACAGTTCTAAGGCCCACGGGGAAACTCTAAACAAGATCTTTGCCACAGATAAAGGAGCTGTCTCACTCTTCTGAGCCTAGGACAGTAAGCTGCTGGAACAGGAAAAGGGAGATGTCAGTGGCTCCCACAAGAACTATTGGGAGGAGGGAATACTCAATACTGAGGCCAGAGACCCCCAAACCTGGGGCCACTAGTAGAGTAGTTGTGCAACAACTGCAGGAAGCTGGATATCTATGTAGTGTACCAAACGCAGGGGTACACAATGCACATAGTGCAGGTGACCTTTATTGATTTACAGGGGAAAAAATGGCAGTCTAAAAAGCTCTCTTTTGTCGTAGCGTGGCAAGCACTTAGACTTATTAGGTGCTAAGCATTTGTTCAACACACAGGGTCAATAAATGAGAAAACACACCCAAGAAGGAACTCGCAACCAATTGTTGCGAAAAATTGTCAGTTTGTTTATATTGTGTTTCAAAGCCAGAATACTTTCTAGAAGATAAGTAATGTTGCAGTTTTATATCAAATCACAAGAAAGTTACAGTGTTTACTCAAATGCACTTTTACGCGGCAAAGGTTCCAAAGTATTTTCAATTCATAGGGCTCCTTGCAATCAATTCACGAGGATCCCCTGGTGGTAGAAGGGTGCTAGGCCTGCACAGTCACAAGCAAGATCAGTGATACATTTTTACCTTCCCTGGCCCGTCTGGGTGCGTTGGGCAGGTAGAGTCTAGTTTGCTGCCCACTGCACAGAAGGCGACGAGAGGGGCCACCTGGAAAGGGAACACAGGGGGTGACTCGGGGACAAGTCCGGGAGCTCCCAGCAGGGGGTTCGGTCGGTGGGTAACCTGGCAGCAGGGAGACACCACTGCACGTGGTGGACCTAGGCCAGGGCGCTCGGGTGCAGAGGATGCTTAGCGGCGGTGCTCCTGCATTATGAGGCCCACAGTTCTTTGGATGACCTACAGATTGAGAGACAAAACAATGCAGCTGGACGACTGTGAAGTATGTCCTCTGTGGTGCTGATGTCCCTGGTCGGCAGGGCTTCAGATGTGCTGTTGGAGTCTGGAATGGGCCTAAACAAACCTTGGCTGTTCCAAGGGATCCGGTTCCCCAGGTTCACCCTGGAGCCTTCCTACTTGGACGGGAGACAGGACTGGCCTTTTGGAGAATGGTGTGCTCCTCCTAGATGACTGTGGCGTCGGTGGACTAAGTGGTCAGCAGAGCGGTGATCTGGACGCTGCGGTTGGTGCCTGCAGGAAGCAGGGAAGGGGTCCTCCACTCCATTGGTGATGCTGACGGACTGGCAAAGTGCTGGAGAACCTCAGAGGCTTTCGGAATCCACTCAGCTGCGGGTGAGTCATGATGTTGCAATTGTTGGGGGTTTTGCGCCAAAAGTCTTCCTGTCTTTCACACTTCTCGGCCCCCGGCTCTACTGTGTCCTCTTCTTCTTTGTGTCAGACAAATCTGTTCTTCTGGTGTCAGGGGGCCACCTAAGTACTCAATCTAGGGGCCTTTAGGGGAATGTAGAGTAGTAGCCAATGGGCTACTTACTCTTGGGATGACTACACCCCTTATATGACCACTTCCTGAGGGGAGTGGGCATAACCCTGTGCTAGAATGCATGATGCACTAGACATCAGGATCAATCAGAGACGTGCTGCACCAGTGCCTGGGGTACTGGACCCATAGCGGCAACCAAGGCATGTTGGGGCCCATCCCGCACTCCAACAGCACATCCGCAGACCTGCCCGTGAGTGATGTCAGCAATACAGAGGACATCCTTCGGAGTTGCACAGCTGCATTGTTTTGTCTCTCCCTCCGCAGGTCACCCAAAGAACTATGTGCGTCTTGATGGAGGAGCATCGCTGCTAAAGACCCGCTGCACCCCAGCGCCCCAGAACCACAGCCTCCAGCTGTGTCCCCCTGCTCCCAGAACCCCCACTGACCAAGTCCCCCACGTGGAGCTCCCGGACTTGTCCCCAAGTCCCCATCTGCATTCTTTTACTAGATGGCTCCCCTCGTCGCCAACTGTGCAGTGAGCAGCCAGGGCAGGTAAACCTTTACCGGTGATCTTGCTTGTGACGTTCTACCCCTAGCATCCTGCTACCGTCAGGGGATCCACGTGAACTGATTGGAAGGACCCCTTTGACGTAAAGGTACGTTGGAACCTGTCCTGTGTAAAAGAGCATTTGAATAAAAATTTTACTTACTTGGTGAGTCGTTACAAAATTGCAACAGTACGTAGCTTCTTGAAAGTATTCTGGTGTTGAAACGTGATATAAACAAAATACCTATTTTTCTCAACAAGTGGTCTTGAGTTCCTTTCTGAGTGTGTGTCTCATTTATTGACCCTGTGTGCTCAACAAATGCTTAGCCCTACCCTCTGATTAGCCTAACCGCTCCCCTACGCTACCACAAAAGGGAGCTTTAGGGATTGTTTTTTTTTTTTACTCCTGTAAACCAATAAGGGTAGCCTGTATTATGTGCATAGGGTACTCCTACATCTGCTACACTGCATAAATAGCCAGCACCCTGCGGATGCCCATAAACCTGCAGGGCAAGATAGGTGGGCTTGGAGGCTGCAGCTGCCGAGGGACTGGTGGTTACGGCAGACCTCTGGCTACCTGACCCACGGGGCTGGTATGCACCTCACCCGTGGCCACACGCACCTTGAGGTGCTTGCTCAGGACAGTGGCTGGCATAGGGTTGGTGCGGTGGAATGCCCCTTCCGTATCCACGAACAGGGACGAAAGGTATTCTGGGCACGTGAGGTCACTTTGGAGCCCAAGGACTTAGCCGTAGCTAGCAAGTCCTTAAAGCACTCCAGCGCTGAGTCTGCCTAGTCTCTGAAGACACGGGTACCATTGAAGGGCACGTCCATGACGTTTTCCTGAACATTCCTGGAAAAGCAAGATGTTCTCGGCCAAGCGTGGGCTCGAAGTGCCACCGTAGAGGAAACCGCTCTGCCCAGCGATCCAGTCATATCCAAACCACATCTAATGGTGAACTTGGCTGCGTCTCTTCCAACTTTGACGGTTTGGGAGAGAATGGCCTGGTGCTCCTCCAGGAACTGTGGCAGCACCTGTGCAACTATATCCCTCAGAGTCTGTTAAAAGGAGCACAATAAACATGCGGTGTTCACCGATGGCAGTGCCAGGTTGGTGGAAGAAAACATTTTCTTGCCTAAGGTATCCAGCCTCTTGGATTGTCTGTCTGGGGGAGCGTCAGGGAAGTCGCCATGGGAGGATGAGGCTTAGACAGTCAAGCTCTCAGGAGTGGAGTGCTGGGTGACGAAAGATGGGTCCCCAGGTGTGAGGCGATGGCGGTGGGCAATTGTCCTGTTCACATGAGCCCCCCTTGTTGGGCTTGGACCAGGTTCCCAGTAGGACATCAGTAAGTGCTTCATTAAAAGGGAGGAGGGGTTAGGATGAGGATGCTCCTGCTTGAAGCACTTCTGTCAATATGTTCGTCTTGACAGCCACTGAGGGTAGTTTGAGATCCAGGATCTCAGTCGCCCTCTTCACCACCATATCATATTCATCCTCCCTCCTCCAAGGTAGGGGGAGAAAGCAGACCAGTATCTTGAGAGGTATCCAGTCTGTTGGCAATCCATTTAACAGCGGGTCCTAACACACCTCTAGGAGAGGAGGTGGACAGTGACCAACGAAGTGGGGGTAGCACCCCCAGACATTGTCCCCTAAACTCATGTCAGAACTCTCACCTGATCGGCACAGGAGCAGAATGACAACTGTTCCCAATGCCTCCCTCCGAACCCCTCCGTCATCCAATATAACTGGACTGATAGAAGTGTCTAAAGGGGGGAAAGAGGATGGTGGGGGAGAGATAGAGAGCAGAGACAGACTGGTCTATCTTCGGATCCTTTACCTGGAAAGTCTCCATTCAGTAACCTTGAAGACCTAATTTTGGTTGACTGCTGTGGCCTTGTAGGAATTAGAAAACTGGAAGAAAATATATGCATGCAACAATAACCTTTCATTTAAAAAACCTTATCACTGTCTTCAACACTTAAACAGAGTTCTTGTCCTCTGAAAACTTATTATAATGCTTTTTTCTTTTGCAGATAATCAGGTTCCCAGTGCCAGTGTTCTTTCCCTACAACATGGTAAAAGTAATTGGATACACCTTTAGCTACCACTATAAGTCCCTGGTAAAAGGTACTTAGGTACCCAGGGCATGGGGTACTATGTGTAGGCTACCGAGGGCAGCAGCACTGATTGTGCCACCCTCAATAGCTGTGAATCCAGATGCACCCAAGCACCTCCATAGCAGGCTGAGTGTCCTGGTGCAAACCTAAAATAAAAACTCGACATGGCACACTCTCTGTGTGCCCTGTCCAACCTACACTGCATAAATTATAGGTAAGTCACCCCCCTAGCAGGCCTTCCCGCCCTAAGGCAGGGTGCACCATACTCTTTGTGAGGGTATAATTGTATGAGCAATATGCCCCCACTATGTCCTTGCCAAACCTGGGACATAGTGAGTAAACAGAGCAGCCATTTTAATGCATGTGTTGGACACTGGTCAATATGAGATTCCCAGCTACATACTGGCTACTCTGAACCCTGGGTTGTTTGGTATCAAACAACTCAGAATGATCACTCCAAACTGGTACCAGCACTGGATTTATTATAAAAAGTACCCAGTGGTCACCTTAGAGGTGCCTCCTGAAAAACCAAACTATCCTGGCATGGTTGCTGACTGGTTCTATCCAGCCTGCTGCCTCCAGACAGGTAATCCACAGACCATTGGGGAGAGCCCTGCCTCTCCGGTTTCTGAAACAAAGCCCTTCCTGGGTGGAGGAGCTAACTCCCCCTCCCTCAGGAATGTGCACTGCCCTGGCAGTGAGCTTCAAAGGGATACCGCCCTTGAAACTCAACCCTCAGGCCTGCTGCTAGCAGCAGAAGGACTCCCCCTTTGCAAACCCCCGCTCTTAGAAGGAGCAAAGGCATGAAAACACACAAAGGGTAGGAGGAGTGGCCTCACCTAGCCTGCACCACCCTTAAAGGGCTTGCAGACAAAGTAGACCCTTCATTTCATTTTTCGCCATCTTGGAATCGAGAAAAATAGCCAATCAGGTTTAGGGAAGTGAACCTCACCACAGGAAGTAGTCACTGTAGTGGGTGTAGCCACCCAAGGGTAAGTGTCCCATTGGACACTACCAGGTTCCCCCTAAACACCCCACTAAATTCAGTATTTAGTGGGCTCCCCTAGACCAAGAATTTGGATTTGAAAAGGATTCCAAGAAGGAAAGACCAGCACCAAACGAAGACCACAGCAAGAGAACTGAGGACCTGACGCACAAGAAAAGGCACCAAACCCTGCCTGCTCCACCCAGGACCCGAAAATTGACGCTGTGGAGGAGCTGGACACTGGACTGACCCCAAGAAAACCAGGGAACCTCCAGGCTTAAAGGATCACACCAGACGCCCCCCCCCCCCACCCCCGAGGCTTCACTCAGGAAAAACAAGAAAACTGCAATGGATCAAGAAACCAGTGAAGGTCACTTCACTAAACCGCCGATATGTCCGTGACCGGATGTCACAGCCGGACCCGACGACCACCCGGGTGTGACCTACAACTGTCACTGTGCCAAGTTTCGTGGCGCTGCGCCCTCTAGAGGCCGAGATACAGCAGTACACTGGGTACTGGTCAGCTGATATCGCACAACCAGAAAACTAGCTCCCCCTGAGCTGAAAATTGATCAGGAGGAAGCCCCAGTCGAGGGACTTCAGGCAAACCCTGGCCTCTGACCCGAGTGCCCCCGCTGTCCTGTAAGCAGCCCTCAAAGAGACTCACCTCCAGCTCCACTGGACTTCGTTGCACACAGCATCCAAGTCCTCCAAAACGTCCTGCACATGGCCGCCCTGGGCCTTGCATCGCAGGATCTGCTGTGTGGCCCGGGTCCCCAACCCCTTGCGACCTCAATAGCCCAAGGGGACCCCCAGGCACCAACTTTAAATCTGCAAACCAGCTCCTTTTCCAAGTGGCCCATCCTGGTGGCCCTGTGCCTGTGCCAAGAACTTTGCCAACGCTGCTCCCGCCAGAACCGGGAGCTGCCCGAAGATCTCCAGCTGGCACGAGGTGCCCACCGACTACTACGACCCCCCTGCAAAAGAAGAGACTGGTAACACCAATGTGCGATTTTTTATGTATTTTTAAATGTGACTGCCTATTGTTTCCTATGGTGCGTAATTACGCACAGAAAGACTGACTTTGCTACAACTTTAAAAAGTCATAACAAGAAAAGTACTTAACGTATTCTAAACATTTTGGTCTTAAAAATTATTAAAAAAGTCTGAAGTATTTTTATAAAATGTGGTCTCGAGTTATTCATTGAGTGTGTGTGGTGCATGATTGGATTTGTGAGTACAGCAAATACTTAGCACATCTTCTGGATTAGCCTAACTGCTCGACCAGCTACCTTAAAAATTAGAGCATTAGGCGCTCTGATTTTTATCCCAGAAAACGAACATGTGGTTGCCCGGACCCTCTGCATAGTGTACTTGGTTTTGTACATTGCATAGAGGGTCAGCCTCCAACATTAAGTTCCTCATGAACAGCACAGGTAAATAACTGTTTCTATTTCTTTACTCTTGCTGTTGCCGCTTAGTACATCTGTGTCTTCTTTAGGAAATTAAATAAATGAGCCTACCGTCTTGACATTTTCCAGCAGCTGATAACAGGCGATAACAAAATCCATATTGAAGGTTATGAGAAGCGCGCTTGTCGGGAACTAGCTTGTGCTGACCCTGACATTTGTGGGAGGCACTAGGCACTGAGGAAAGAGAGATACTGTTAGAACACTGCCCACCACCTCAAATACTACATAAAACGACAGGCTCCGGATCAAGGCGCTACTCGTCTCTCGACATTTCCTCAAGGCGCTGTCCCAACTGCACAAAGGACTAAAACAACACCTAGCCAAACGGCACCATTAGCCCTGACTGATCTTCGCAGCAAGAGCAAAACTTGCTGCTTCCTATGGAATTTCCTCAGATGAAGTGTGGGGTTCTGAAGCGGACCGCGCTGGACAATCTATCTTGGCCTCCTAATTATCAACGTTAACATACAGACCATAGAGTGGTAAATTGGTGGCCACCTTGGAATTTCTTATATTCCAATTCTTACTCCAACTTGTGCATTTTGATTTTACTTGTGACTGAAACCATTGCTTTACATAAATAGATTTTCCTCCAAACTTGTTTCGGAGCAGTTGCGGCCCTGAGAACCCGCTACAAAAGGTGACGAGATACCTCCTCACATCTACGCTAAGGCTATACTACGAGTGCCTTCCCCTGCTAGGGGTAGTTCAGGCAACTCAAGGCTCAGAAAAGAGCTAGAGGATGAAGAAGCGAATCTTGAGAGACTAGCCAGAAGAGCCGCCCTTGAAGTCAAAATTATAGCTATAGAAAAAGAGGGGGCTGAGATGGGTCTAGAACCCATGAGTGGTTGCAGTAACAAACCAAATGCGGAGAGACAGGAAACCTTTGATCCTGAGATCCACAAAGGGATTTTACCCCTATATGTTGAGGGTAATGTTACCACAAAGTGACTTGCAGCCTTGGAGAGGGCTTGTAAGATGAGAAAGTTACACCAGAGACACTGGGGCTGTCTATTCTGGGAGTTTTTTGCAGGAATGGGCAGGGATAGACTCCTGAAAATGGGTGAGGAAGATGCTGAGTCCTATGACCTCCTGAACTAAACCCTGATTGAGGGCTTTGGACTCACCATTGAGGAGTACAGGATTAAATTCAAGGGGACTTACAAAACCTCAAGTCAGTTCTCGGTAGATCCTGTGGACTACTCAGACAAAACCTTAGGTGGCTGGTTAAAAGGCAATAAGGGGCAAGACTATGACAGGCTCTATAATTTGATAATGAAAGAGCATCTGTTGAGTAATTGCACTTCTGAAAAATTGCATCAGTCCTTAGTGGACTTAGGATTAGTCTGTCCTCAGGAGTTGGGGAAGAAGGCTGACCACTTGGTCAAACCTCATGATGGAGGTGACCAAAAGAAATGGGTTCCTACTTCCCCCACCACGAAACATGTAGGACACAAAGGGGAGAAGACTAAGGAGTCTTCCAAAGCCATTAAAAAACCTGTTCAGGAGGGTGTCCCCTGAGACGATTACCAATCCAAGGCTGGGTACCAGGGTAAAAACAGTGATCTATGAAGGCTGGGTGCCATCTTTGCAAGGACTATGGTCACCAAACAGGGGGCTCTTTCTGCCCCAAAACAGCTTCCCCTAGTCCAACACCTTCTGGGGTTGTTTGTCTCCAGTTGGGATCTTTGGTGTTCCCTGACCAAGTTAGAGAGCACCCTGAAGCTACTTTAATCTCAGAGGGTTGAGTGGAGATGCCACTCTGGCTGTCTGGCCCAGTAACCTGGAGAAATACAGACAAAAGCCACATATCAATGGGGTTTAAGTAGAAGTACTGATGGATACAATCGCAAGGGTCACCATGGTGACTGAAAAACTGATATCCCCAGAACAGTACATAAGTGGAAAGTCATATCCAATCATCAATGCTGATATTATTGTCAAGGTTCATCCCACGGCTATGGTGCCCTTGGAATGGGGAGGGGTTACAGGCCAAAAGAAGGTGGCCGTCTCCTCCGCAATTCCAGTAGCATGTCTTCTAGGTAATGATAGGGGTCCTCAGCATTTGCTGATGTAGAGCTCAGAACCCGTGCAGCTATGCTAGGGATACCTGACCAGGTGTGTGTAAAAACAAGAGCACAAAGGGTAGCCCGGTTCGAAAAAGAAGTGTTGGTGCCTGGAATAATGGCCCAAACCTCCCAGTGAAAAAGCAAGAAGGCTGGGAAACCAACATTTGATGAGAGACAACCTCATCTCCCCACGCTTCAGAGAGAAGATCTCTCAGCCCTTGACAGAACTGAACCCCAGGAACTCAGGCCTTACGCAGCACAGTTCTAAGGCCCACGGGGAAACTCTAAACAAGATCTTTGCCACAGATAAAGGAGCTGTCTCACTCTTCTGAGCCTAGGACAGTAAGCTGCTGGAACAGGAAAAGGGAGATGTCAGTGGCTCCCACAAGAACTATTGGGAGGAGGGAATACTCAATACTGAGGCCAGAGACCCCCAAACCTGGGGCCACTAGTAGAGTAGTTGTGCAACAACTGCAGGAAGCTGGATATCTATGTAGTGTACCAAACGCAGGGGTACACAATGCACATAGTGCAGGTGACCTTTATTGATTTACAGGGGAAAAAATGGCAGTCTAAAAAGCTCTCTTTTGTCGTAGCGTGGCAAGCACTTAGACTTATTAGGTGCTAAGCATTTGTTCAACACACAGGGTCAATAAATGAGAAACACACCCAAGAAGGAACTCGAAACCAATTGTTGCGAAAAATTGTCAGTTTGTTTATATTGTGTTTCAAAGCCAGAATACTTTCTAGAAGATAAGTAATGTTGCAGTTTTATATCAAATCACAAGAAAGTTACAGTGTTTACTCAAATGCACTTTTACGCGGCAAAGGTTCCAAAGTATTTTCAATTCATAGGGCTCCTTGCAATCAATTCACGAGGATCCCCTGGTGGTAGAAGGGTGCTAGGCCTGCACAGTCACAAGCAAGATCAGTGATACATTTTTACCTTCCCTGGCCCGTCTGGGTGAATTGGGCAGGTAGAGTCTAGTTTGCTGCCCACTGCACAGATGGCGACGAGAGGGGCCACCTGGAAAGGGAACACAGGGGGTGACTCGGGGACAAGTCCGGGAGCTCCCAGCAGGGGGTTCGGTCGGTGGGTAACCTGGCAGCAGGGAGACACCACTGCACGTGGTGGACCTAGGCCAGGGCGCTCGGGTGCAGAGGATGCTTAGCGGCGGTGCTCCTGCATTATGAGGCCCACAGTTCTTTGGATGACCTACAGAGGGAGAGACAAAACAATGCAGCTGGACGACTGTGAAGTATGTCCTCTGTGGTGCTGATGTCCCTGGTCGGCAGGGCTTCAGATGTGCTGTTGGAGTCTGGAATGGGCCTAAACAAACCTTGGCTGTTCCAAGGGGTCCGGTTCCCCAGGTATTGGGGCACCTGGGCTCTGGTTCACCCTGGAGCCTTCCTACTTGGACGGGAGACAGGACTGGCCTTTTGGAGAATGGTGTGCTCCTCCTAGATGACTGTGGCGTCGGTGGACTAAGTGGTCAGCAGAGCGGTGATCTGGACGCTGCGGTTGGTGCCTGCAGGAAGCAGGGAAGGGGTCCTCCACTCCATTGGTGATGCTGACGGACTGGCAAAGTGCTGGAGAACCTCAGAGGCTTTCGGAATCCACTCAGCTGCGGGTGAGTCATGATGTTGCAATTGTTGGGGGTTTTGCGCCAAAAGTCTTCCTGTCTTTCACACTTCTCGGCCCCCGGCTCTACTGTGTCCTCTTCTTCTTTGTGTCAGACAAATCTGTTCTTCTGGTGTCAGGGGGCCACCTAAGTACTCAATCTAGGGGCCTTTAGGGGAATGTAGAGTAGTAGCCAATGGGCTACTTACTCTTGGGATGACTACACCCCTTATATGACCACTTCCTGAGGGGAGTGGGCATAACCCTGTACTAGAATGCATGATGCACTAGACATCAGGATCAATCAGAGACGTGCTGCACCAGTGCCTGGGGTACTGGACCCATAGCGGCAACCAAGGCATGTTGGGGCCCATTCCGCACTCCAACAGCACATCCGCAGACCTGCCCGTGAGTGATGTCAGCAATACAGAGGACATCCTTCGGAGTTGCACAGCTGCATTGTTTTGTCTCTCCCTCCGCAGGTCACCCAAAGAACTGTGTGCGTCTTGATGGAGGAGCATCGCTGCTAAAGACCCGCTGCACCCCAGTGCCCCAGAACCACGGCCTCCAGCTGTGTCCCCCTGCTCCCAGAACCCCCACTGACCAAGTCCCCCACGTGGAGCTCCCGGACTTGTCCTAAAGTCCCCATCTGCATTCTTTTACTAGATGGCTCCCCTCGTCGCCAACTGTGCAGTGAGCAGCCAGGGCAGGTAAACCTTTACCGGTGATCTTGCTTGTGACGTTCTACCCCTAGCATCCTGCTACCGTCAGGGGATCCACGTGAACTGATTGGAAGGACCCCTTTGACGTAAAGGTACGTTGGAACCTGTCCTGTGTAAAAGAGCATTTGAATAAAAATTTTACTTACTTGGTGAGTCGTTACAAAATTGCAACAGTACGTAGCTTCTTGAAAGTATTCTGGTGTTGAAACGTGATATAAACAAAATACCTATTTTTCTCAACAAGTGGTCTTGAGTTCCTTTCTGAGTGCGTGTCTCATTTATTGACCCTGTGTGCTCAACAAATGCTTAGCCCTACCCTCTGATTAGCCTAACCGCTCCCCTACGCTACCACAAAAGGGAGCTTTAGGGATTGGTTTTTTTTTTTACTCCTGTAAACCAATAAGGGTAGCCTGTATTATGTGCATAGGGTACTCCTACATCTGCTACACTGCATAAATAGCCAGCACCCTGCGGATGCCCATAAACCTGCAGGGCAAGATAGGTGGGCTTGGAGGCTGCAGCTGCCGAGGGACTGGTGGTTACGGCAGACCTCTGGCTACCTGACCCACGGGGCTGGTATGCACCTCACCCGTGCCCACACGCACCTTGAGGTGCTTGCTCAGGACAGTGGCTGGCATAGGGTTGGTGCGGTGGAATGCCCCTTCCGTATCCACGAACAGGGACGAAAGGTATTCTGGGCACGTGAGGTCACTTTGGAGCCCAAGGACTTAGCCGTAGCTAGCAAGTCCTTAAAGCACTCCAGCGCTGAGTCTGCCTAGTCTCTGAAGACACGGGTACCATTGAAGGGCACGTCCATGAGGTTTTCCTGAACATTCCTGGAAAAGCAAGATGTTCTCGGCCAAGCGTGGGCTCGAAGTGCCACCGTAGAGGAAACCGCTCTGCCCAGCGATCCAGTCATATCCAAACCACATCTAATGGTGAACTTGGCTGCGTCTCTTCCAACTTTGACGGTTTGAGAGAGAATGGCCTGGTGCTCCTCCAGGAACTGTGGCAGCACCTGTGCAACTATATCCCTCAGAGTCTGTTAAAAGGAGCACAATAAACATGCGGTGTTCACCGACGGCAGTGCCAGGTTGGTGGAAGAAAACATTTTCTTGCCTAAGGTATCCAGCCTCTTGGATTGTCTGTCTGGGGGAGCGTCAGGGAAGTCGCCATGGGAGGATGAGGCTTAGACAGTCAAGCTCTCAGGAGTGGAGTGCTGGGTGACGAAAGACGGGTCCCCAGGTGTGAGGCGATGGCGGTGGGCAATTGTCCTGTTCACATGAGCCCCCCTTGTTGGGCTTGGACCAGGTTCCCAGTAGGACATCAGTAAGTGCTTCATTAAAAGGGAGGAGGGGTTAGGATGAGGATGCTCCTGCTTGAAGCACTTCTGTCAATATGTTCGTCTTGACAGCCACTGAGGGTAGTTTGAGATCCAGGATCTCAGTCGCCCTCTTCACCACCATATCATATTCATCCTCCCTCCTCCAAGGTAGGGGGAGAAAGCAGACCAGTATCTTGAGAGGTATCCAGTCTGTTGGCAATCCATTTAACAGCGGGTCCTAACACACCTCTAGGAGAGGAGGTGGACAGTGACCAACGAAGTGGGGGTAGCACCCCCAGACATTGTCCCCTAAACTCATGTCAGAACTCTCACCTGATCGGCACAGGAGCAGAATGACAACTGTTCCCAATGCCTCCCTCCGAACCCCTCCGTCATCCAATATAACTGGACTGATAGAAGTGTCTAAAGGGGGGAAAGAGGATGGTGGGGGAGAGATAGAGAGCAGAGACAGACTGGTCTATCTTCGGATCCTTTACCTGGAAAGTCTCCATTCAGTAACCTTGAAGACCTAATTTTGGTTGACTGCTGTGGCCTTGTAGGAATTAGAAAACTGGAAGAAAATATATGCATGCAACAATAACCTTTCATTTAAAAAACCTTATCACTGTCTTCAACACTTAAACAGAGTTCTTGTCCTCTGAAAACTTATTATAATGCTTTTTTCTTTTGCAGATAATCAGGTTCCCAGTGCCAGTGTTCTTTCCCTACAACATGGTAAAAGTAATTGGATACACCTTTAGCTACCACTATAAGTCCCTGGTAAAAGGTACTTAGGTACCCAGGGCATGGGGTACTATGTGTAGGCTACCGAGGGCAGCAGCACTGATTGTGCCACCCTCAATAGCTGTGAATCCAGATGCACCCAAGCACCTCCATAGCAGGCTGAGTGTCCTGGTGCAAACCTAAAATAAAAACTCGACATGGCACACTCTCTGTGTGCCCTGTCCAACCTACACTGCATAAATTATAGGTAAGTCACCCCCCTAGCAGGCCTTCCCGCCCTAAGGCAGGGTGCACCATACTCTTTGTGAGGGTATAATTGTATGAGCAATATGCCCCCACTATGTCCTTGCCAAACCTGGGACATAGTGAGTAAACAGAGCAGCCATTTTAATGCATGTGTTGGACACTGGTCAATATGAGATTCCCAGCTACATACTGGCTACTCTGAACCCTGGGTTGTTTGGTATCAAACAACTCAGAATGATCACTCCAAACTGGTACCAGCACTGGATTTATTATAAAAAGTACCCAGTGGTCACCTTAGAGGTGCCTCCTGAAAAACCAAACTATCCTGGCATGGTTGCTGACTGGTTCTATCCAGCCTGCTGCCTCCAGACAGGTAATCCACAGACCATTGGGGAGAGCCCTGCCTCTCCGGTTTCTGAAACAAAGCCCTTCCTGGGTGGAGGAGCTAACTCCCCCTCCCTCAGGAATGTGCACTGCCCTGGCAGTGAGCTTCAAAGGGATACCGCCCTTGAAACTCAACCCTCAGGCCTGCTGCTAGCAGCAGAAGGACTCCCCCTTTGCAAACCCCCGCTCTTAGAAGGAGCAAAGGCATGAAAACACACAAAGGGTAGGAGGAGTGGCCTCACCTAGCCTGCACCACCCTTAAAGGGCTTGCAGACAAAGTAGACCCTTCATTTCATTTTTCGCCATCTTGGAATCGAGAAAAATAGCCAATCAGGTTTAGGGAAGTGACCCTCACCACAGGAAGTAGTCACTGTAGTGGGTGTAGCCACCCAAGGGTAAGTGTCCCATTGGACACTACCAGGTTCCCCCTAAACACCCCACTAAATTCAGTATTTAGTGGGCTCCCCTAGACCAAGAATTTGGATTTGAAAAGGATTCCAAGAAGGAAAGACCAGCACCAAACGAAGACCACAGCAAGAGAACTGAGGACCTGACGCACAAGAAAAGGCACCAAACCCTGCCTGCTCCACCCAGGACCCGAAAATTGACGCTGTGGAGGAGCTGGACACTGGACTGACCCCAAGAAAACCAGGGAACCTCCAGGCTTAAAGGATCACACCAGACGCCCCCCCCCACCCCCGAGGCTTCACTCAGGAAAAACAAGAAAACTGCAATGGATCAAGAAACCAGTGAAGGTCACTTCACTAAACCGCCGATATGTCCGTGACCGGATGTCACAGCCGGACCCGACGACCACCCGGGTGTGACCTACAACTGTCACTGTGCCAAGTTTCGTGGCGCTGCGCCCTCTAGAGGCCGAGATACAGCAGTACACTGGGTACTGGTCAGCTGATATCGCACAACCAGAAAACTAGCTCCCCCTGAGCTGAAAATTGATCAGGAGGAAGCCCCAGTCGAGGGACTTCAGGCAAACCCTGGCCTCTGACCCGAGTGCCCCCGCTGTCCTGTAAGCAGCCCTCAAAGAGACTCACCTCCAGCTCCACTGGACTTCGTTGCACACAGCATCCAAGTCCTCCAAAACGTCCTGCACATGGCCGCCCTGGGCCTTGCATCGCAGGATCTGCTGTGTGGCCCGGGTCCCCAACCCCTTGCGACCTCAATAGCCCAAGGGGACCCCCAGGCACCAACTTTAAATCTGCAAACCAGCTCCTTTTCCAAGTGGCCCATCCTGGTGGCCCTGTGCCTGTGCCAAGAACTTTGCCAACGCTGCTCCCGCCAGAACCGGGAGCTGCCCGAAGATCTCCAGCTGGCACGAGGTGCCCACCGACTACTACGACCCCCCTGCAAAAGAAGAGACTGGTAACACCAATGTGCGATTTTTTATGTATTTTTAAATGTGACTGCCTATTGTTTCCTATGGTGCGTAATTACGCACAGAAAGACTAACTTTGCTACAACTTTAAAAAGTCATAACAAGAAAAGTACTTAACGTATTCTAAACATTTTGGTCTTAAAAATTATTAAAAAAGTCTGAAGTATTTTTATAAAATGTGGTCTCGAGTTATTCATTGAGTGTGTGTGGTGCATGATTGGATTTGTGAGTACAGCAAATACTTAGCACATCTTCTGGATTAGCCTAACTGCTCGACCAGCTACCTTAAAAATTACAGCATTAGGCGCTCTGATTTTTATCCCAGAAAACGAACATGTGGTTGCCCGGACCCTCTGCATAGTGTACTTGGTTTTGTACATTGCATAGAGGGTCAGCCTCCAACATTAAGTTCCTCATGAACAGCACAGGTAAATAACTGTTTCTATTTCTTTACTCTTGCTGTTGCCGCTTAGTACATCTGTGTCTTCTTTAGGAAATTAAATAAATGAGCCTACCGTCTTGACATTTTCCAGCAGCTGATAACAGGCGATAACAAAATCCATATTGAAGGTTATGAGAAGCGCTCTTGTCGGGAACTAGCTTGTGCTGACCCTGACATTTGTGGGAGGCACTAGGCACTGAGGAAAGAGAGATACTGTTAGAACACTGCCCACCACCTCAAATACTACATAAAACGACAGGCTCCGGATCAAGGCGCTACTCGTCTCTCGACATTTCCTCAAGGCGCTGTCCCAACTGCACAAAGGACTAAAACAACACCTAGCCAAACGGCACCATTAGCCCTGACTGATCTTCGCAGCAAGAGCAAAACTTGCTGCTTCCTATGGAATTTCCTCAGATGAAGTGTGGGGTTCTGAAGCGGACCGCGCTGGACAATCTATCTTGGCCTCCTAATTATCAACGTTAACATACAGACCATAGAGTGGTAAATTGGTGGCCACCTTGGAATTTCTTATATTCCAATTCTTACTCCAACTTGTGCATTTTGATTTTACTTGTGACTGAAACCATTGCTTTACATAAATAGATTTTCCTCCAAACTTGTTTCGGAGCAGTTGCGGCCCTGAGAACCCGCTACAAAAGGTGACGAGATACCTCCTCACATCTACGCTAAGGCTATACTACGAGTGCCTTCCCCTGCTAGGGGTAGTTCAGGCAACTCAAGGCTCAGAAAAGAGCTAGAGGATGAAGAAGCGAATCTTGAGAGACTAGCCAGAAGAGCCGCCCTTGAAGTCAAAATTATAGCTATAGAAAAAGAGGGGGCTGAGATGGGTCTAGAACCCATGAGTGGTTGCAGTAACAAACCAAATGCGGAGAGACAGGAAACCTTTGATCCTGAGATCCACAAAGGGATTTTACCCCTATATGTTGAGGGTAATGTTACCACAAAGTGACTTGCAGCCTTGGAGAGGGCTTGTAAGATGAGAAAGTTACACCAGAGACACTGGGGCTGTCTATTCTGGGAGTTATTTGCAGGAATGGGCAGGGATAGACTCCTGAAAATGGGTGAGGAAGATGCTGAGTCCTATAACCTCCTGAACTAAACCCTGATTGAGGGCTTTGGACTCACCATTGAGGAGTACAGGATTAAATTCAAGGGGACTTACAAAACCTCAAGTCAGTTCTCGGTAGATCCTGTGGACTACTCAGACAAAACCTTAGGTGGCTGGTTAAAAGGCAATAAGGGGCAAGACTATGACAGGCTCTATAATTTGATAATGAAAGAGCATCTGTTGAGTAATTGCACTTCTGAAAAATTGCATCAGTCCTTAGTGGACTTAGGGTTAGTCTGTCCTCAGGAGTTGGGGAAGAAGGCTGACCACTTGGTCAAACCTCATGATGGAGGTGACCAAAAGAAATGGGTTCCTACTTCCCCCACCACGAAACATGTAGGACACAAAGGGGAGAAGACTAAGGAGTCTTCCAAAGCCATTAAAAAACCTGTTCAGGAGGGTGTCCCCTGAGACGATTACCAATCCAAGGCTGGGTACCAGGGTAAAAACAGTGATCTATGAAGGCTGGGTGCCATCTTTGCAAGGACTATGGTCACCAAACAGGGGGCTCTTTCTGCCCCAAAACAGCTTCCCCTAGTCAAACACCTTCTGGGGTTGTTTGTCTCCAGTTGGGATCTTTGGTGTTCCCTGACCAAGTTAGAGAGCACCCTGAAGCTACTTTAATCTCAGAGGGTTGAGTGGAGATGCCACTCTGGCTGTCTGGCCCAGTAACCTGGAGAAATACAGACAAAAGCCACATATCAATGGGGTTTAAGTAGAAGTACTGATGGATACAATCGCAAGGGTCACCATGGTGACTGAAAAACTGATATCCCCAGAACAGTACATAAGTGGAAAGTCATATCCAATCATCAATGCTGATATTATTGTCAAGGTTCATCCCACGGCTATGGTGCCCTTGGAATGGGGAGGGGTTACAGGCCAAAAGAAGGTGGCCGTCTCCTCCGCAATTCCAGTAGCATGTCTTCTAGGTAATGATAGGGGTCCTCAGCATTTGCTGATGTAGAGCTCAGAACCCGTGCAGCTATGCTAGGGATACCTGACCAGGTGTGTGTAAAAACAAGAGCACAAAGGGTAGCCCGGTTCGAAAAAGAAGTGTTGGTGCCTGGAATAATGGCCCAAACCTCCCAGTGAAAAAGCAAGAAGGCTGGGAAACCAACATTTGATGAGAGACAACCTCATCTCCCCACGCTTCAGAGAGAAGATCTCTCAGCCCTTGACAGAACTGAACCCCAGGAACTCAGGCCTTACGCAGCACAGTTCTAAGGCCCACGGGGAAACTCTAAACAAGATCTTTGCCACAGATAAAGGAGCTGTCTCACTCTTCTGAGCCTAGGACAGTAAGCTGCTGGAACAGGAAAAGGGAGATGTCAGTGGCTCCCACAAGAACTATTGGGAGGAGGGAATACTCAATACTGAGGCCAGAGACCCCCAAACCTGGGGCCACTAGTAGAGTAGTTGTGCAACAACTGCAGGAAGCTGGATATCTATGTAGTGTACCAAACGCAGGGGTACACAATGCACATAGTGCAGGTGACCTTTATTGATTTACAGGGGAAAAAATGGCAGTCTAAAAAGCTCTCTTTTGTCGTAGCGTGGCAAGCACTTAGACTTATTAGGTGCTAAGCATTTGTTCAACACACAGGGTCAATAAATGAGAAACACACCCAAGAAGGAACTCGCAACCAATTGTTGCGAAAAATTGTCAGTTTGTTTATATTGTGTTTCAAAGCCAGAATACTTTCTAGAAGATAAGTAATGTTGCAGTTTTATATCAAATCACAAGAAAGTTACAGTGTTTACTCAAATGCACTTTTACGCGGCAAAGGTTCCAAAGTATTTTCAATTCATAGGGCTCCTTGCAATCAATTCACGAGGATCCCCTGGTGGTAGAAGGGTGCTAGGCCTGCACAGTCACAAGCAAGATCAGTGATACATTTTTACCTTCCCTGGCCCGTCTGGGTGCGTTGGGCAGGTAGAGTCTAGTTTGCTGCCCACTGCACAGATGGCGACGAGAGGGGCCACCTGGAAAGGGAACACAGGGGGTGACTCGGGGACAAGTCCGGGAGCTCCCAGCAGGGTGTTCGGTCGGTGGGTAACCTGGCAGCAGGGAGACACCACTGCACGTGGTGGACCTAGGCCAGGGCGCTCGGGTGCAGAGGATGCTTAGCGGCGGTGCTCCTGCATTATGAGGCCCACAGTTCTTTGGATGACCTACAGAGGGAGAGACAAAACAATGCAGCTGGACGACTGTGAAGTATGTCCTCTGTGGTGCTGATGTCCCTGGTCGGCAGGGCTTCAGATGTGCTGTTGGAGTCTGGAATGGGCCTAAACAAACCTTGGCTGTTCCAAGGGGTCCGGTTCCCCAGGTATTGGGGCACCTGGGCTCTGGTTCACCCTGGAGCCTTCCTACTTGGACGGGAGACAGGACTGGCCTTTTGGAGAATGGTGTGCTCCTCCTAGATGACTGTGGCGTCGGTGGACTAAGTGGTCAGCAGAGCGGTGATCTGGACGCTGCGGTTGGTGCCTGCAGGAAGCAGGGAAGGGGTCCTCCACTCCATTGGTGATGCTGACGGACTGGCAAAGTGCTGGAGAACCTCAGAGGCTTTCGGAATCCACTCAGCTGCGGGTGAGTCATGATGTTGCAATTGTTGGGGGTTTTGCGCCAAAAGTCTTCCTGTCTTTCACACTTCTCGGCCCCCGGCTCTACTGTGTCCTCTTCTTCTTTGTGTCAGACAAATCTGTTCTTCTGGTGTCAGGGGGCCACCTAAGTACTCAATCTAGGGGCCTTTAGGGGAATGTAGAGTAGTAGCCAATGGGCTACTTACTCTTGGGATGACTACACCCCTTATATGACCACTTCCTGAGGGGAGTGGGCATAACCCTGTACTAGAATGCATGATGCACTAGACATCAGGATCAATCAGAGACGTGCTGCACCAGTGCCTGGGGTACTGGACCCATAGCGGCAACCAAGGCATGTTGGGGCCCATCCCGCACTCCAACAGCACATCCGCAGACCTGCCCGTGAGTGATGTCAGCAATACAGAGGACATCCTTCGGAGTTGCACAGCTGCATTGTTTTGTCTCTCCCTCCGCAGGTCACCCAAAGAACTGTGTGCGTCTTGATGGAGGAGCATCGCTGCTAAAGACCCGCTGCACCCCAGCGCCCCAGAACCACGGCCTCCAGCTGTGTCCCCCTGCTCCCAGAACCCCCACTGACCAAGTCCCCCACGTGGAGCTCCCGGACTTGTCCCCAAGTCCCCATCTGCATTCTTTTACTAGATGGCTCCCCTCGTCGCCAACTGTGCAGTGAGCAGCCAGGGCAGGTAAACCTTTACCGGTGATCTTGCTTGTGACGTTCTACCCCTAGCATCCTGCTACCGTCAGGGGATCCACGTGAACTGATTGGAAGGACCCCTTTGACGTAAAGGTACGTTGGAACCTGTCCTGTGTAAAAGAGCATTTGAATAAAAATTTTACTTACTTGGTGAGTCGTTACAAAATTGCAACAGTACGTAGCTTCTTGAAAGTATTCTGGTGTTGAAACGTGATATAAACAAAATACCTATTTTTCTCAACAAGTGGTCTTGAGTTCCTTTCTGAGTGTGTGTCTCATTTATTGACCCTGTGTGCTCAACAAATGCTTAGCCCTACCCTCTGATTAGCCTAACCGCTCCCCTACGCTACCACAAAAGGGAGCTTTAGGGATTGGTTTTTTTTTTTACTCCTGTAAACCAATAAGGGTAGCCTGTATTATGTGCATAGGGTACTCCTACATCTGCTACACTGCATAAATAGCCAGCACCCTGCGGATGCCCATAAACCTGCAGGGCAAGATAGGTGGGCTTGGAGGCTGCAGCTGCCGAGGGACTGGTGGTTACGGCAGACCTCTGGCTAACTGACCCACGGGGCTGGTATGCACCTCACCCGTGCCCACACGCACCTTGAGGTGCTTGCTCAGGACAGTGGCTGGCATAGGGTTGGTGCGGTGGAATGCCCCTTCCGTATCCACGAACAGGGACGAAAGGTATTCTGGGCACGTGAGGTCACTTTGGAGCCCAAGGACTTAGCCGTAGCTAGCAAGTCCTTAAAGCACTCCAGCGCTGAGTCTGCCTAGTCTCTGAAGACACGGGTACCATTGAAGGGCACGTCCATGAGGTTTTCCTGAACATTCCTGGAAAAGCAAGATGTTCTCGGCCAAGCGTGGGCTCGAAGTGCCACCGTAGAGGAAACCGCTCTGCCCAGCGATCCAGTCATATCCAAACCACATCTAATGGTGAACTTGGCTGCGTCTCTTCCAACTTTGACGGTTTGGGAGAGAATGGCCTGGTGCTCCTCCAGGAACTGTGGCAGCACCTGTGCAACTATATCCCTCAGAGTCTGTTAAAAGGAGCACAATAAACATGCGGTGTTCACCGATGGCAGTGCCAGGTTGGTGGAAGAAAACATTTTCTTGCCTAAGGTATCCAGCCTCTTGGATTGTCTGTCTGGGGGAGCGTCAGGGAAGTCGCCATGGGAGGATGAGGCTTAGACAGTCAAGCTCTCAGGAGTGGAGTGCTGGGTGACGAAAGATGGGTCCCCAGGTGTGAGGCGATGGCGGTGGGCAATTGTCCTGTTCACATGAGCCCCCCTTGTTGGGCTTGGACCAGGTTCCCAGTAGGACATCAGTAAGTGCTTCATTAAAAGGGAGGAGGGGTTAGGATGAGGATGCTCCTGCTTGAAGCACTTCTGTCAATATGTTCGTCTTGACAGCCACTGAGGGTAGTTTGAGATCCAGGATCTCAGTCGCCCTCTTCACCACCATATCATATTCATCCTCCCTCCTCCAAGGTAGGGGGAGAAAG
This sequence comes from Pleurodeles waltl, assembly GCF_031143425.1. Lineage (NCBI taxonomy): Eukaryota > Metazoa > Chordata > Amphibia > Caudata > Salamandridae > Pleurodeles > Pleurodeles waltl. Next base: position 1,725,394,477 of record NC_090445.1, on the reverse strand, counting down.
CAGACCAGTATCTTGAGAGGTATCCAGTCTGTTGGCAATCCATTTAACAGCGGGTCCTAACACACCTCTAGGAGAGGAGGTTGACAGTGACCAACGAAGTGGGGGTAGCACCCCCAGACATTGTCCCCTAAACTCATGTCAGAACTCTCACCTGATCGGCACAGGAGCAGAATGACAACTGTTCCCAATGCCTCCCTCCAAACCCCTCCGTCATCCAATATAACTGGACTGATAGAAGTGTCTAAAGGGGGGAAAGAGGATGGTGGGGGAGAGATAGAGAGCAGAGACAGACTGGTCTATCTTCGGATCCTTTACCTGGAAAGTCTCCATTCAGTAACCTTGAAGACCTAATTTTGGTTGACTGCTGTGGCCTTGTAGGAATTAGAAAACTGGAAGAAAATATATGCATGCAACAATAACCTTTCATTTAAAAAACCTTATCACTGTCTTCAACACTTAAACAGAGTTCTTGTCCTCTGAAAACTTATTATAATGCTTTTTTCTTTTGCAGATAATCAGGTTCCCAGTGCCAGTGTTCTTTCCCTACAACATGGTAAAAGTAATTGGATACACCTTTAGCTACCACTATAAGTCCCTGGTAAAAGGTACTTAGGTACCCAGGGCATGGGGTACTATGTGTAGGCTACCGAGGGCAGCAGCACTGATTGTGCCACCCTCAATAGCTGTGAATCCAGATGCACCCAAGCACCTCCATAGCAGGCTGAGTGTCCTGGTGCAAACCTAAAATAAAAACTCGACATGGCACACTCTCTGTGCCCTGTCCAACCTACACTGCATAAATTATAGGTAAGTCACCCCCCTAGCAGGCCTTCCCGCCCTAAGGCAGGGTGCACCATACTCTTTGTGAGGGTATAATTGTATGAGCAATATGCCCCCACTATGTCCTTGCCAAACCTGGGACATAGTGAGTAAACAGAGCAGCCATTTTAATGCATGTGTTGGACACTGGTCAATATGAGATTCCCAGCTACATACTGGCTACTCTGAACCCTGGGTTGTTTGGTATCAAACAACTCAGAATGATCACTCCAAACTGGTACCAGCACTGGATTTATTATAAAAAGTACCCAGTGGTCACCTTAGAGGTGCCTCCTGAAAAACCAAACTATCCTGGCATGGTTGCTGACTGGTTCTATCCAGCCTGCTGCCTCCAGACAGGTAATCCACAGACCATTGGGGAGAGCCCTGCCTCTCCGGTTTCTGAAACAAAGCCCTTCCTGGGTGGAGGAGCTAACTCCCCCTCCCTCAGGAATGTGCACTGCCCTGGCAGTGAGCTTCAAAGGGATACCGCCCTTGAAACTCAACCCTCAGGCCTGCTGCTAGCAGCAGAAGGACTCCCCCTTTGCAAACCCCCGCTCTTAGAAGGAGCAAAGGCATGAAAACACACAAAGGGTAGGAGGAGTGGCCTCACCTAGCCTGCACCACCCTTAAAGGGCTTGCAGACAAAGTAGACCCTTCATTTCATTTTTCGCCATCTTGGAATCGAGAAAAATAGCCAATCAGGTTTAGGGAAGTGACCCTCACCACAGGAAGTAGTCACTGTAGTGGGTGTAGCCACCCAAGGGTAAGTGTCCCATTGGACACTACCAGGTTCCCCCTAAACACCCCACTAAATTCAGTATTTAGTGGGCTCCCCTAGACCAAGAATTTGGATTTGAAAAGGATTCCAAGAAGGAAAGACCAGCACCAAACGAAGACCACAGCAAGAGAACTGAGGACCTGACGCACAAGAAAAGGCACCAAACCCTGCCTGCTCCACCCAGGACCCGAAAATTGACGCTGTGGAGGAGCTGGACACTGGACTGACCCCAAGAAAACCAGGGAACCTCCAGGCTTAAAGGATCACACCAGAAGCCCCCCCCCCACCCCCGAGGCTTCACTCAGGAAAAACAAGAAAACTGCAATGGATCAAGAAACCAGTGAAGGTCACTTCACTAAACCGCCTATATGTCCGTGACCGGATGTCACAGCCGGACCCGACGACCACCCGGGTGTGACCTACAACTGTCACTGTGCCAAGTTTCGTGGCGCTGCGCCCTCTAGAGGCCGAGATACAGCAGTACACTGGGTACTGGTCAGCTGATATCGCACAACCAGAAAACTAGCTCCCCCTGAGCTGAAAATTGATCAGGAGGAAGCCCCAGTCGAGGGACTTCAGGCAAACCCTGGCCTCTGACCCGAGTGCCCCCGCTGTCCTGTAAGCAGCCCTCAAAGAGACTCACCTCCAGCTCCACTGGACTTCGTTGCACACAGCATCCAAGTCCTCCAAAACGTCCTGCACATGGCCGCCCTGGGCCTTGCATCGCAGGATCTGCTGTGTGGCCCGGGTCCCCAACCCCTTGCGACCTCAATAGCCCAAGGGGACCCCCAGGCACCAACTTTAAATCTGCAAACCAGCTCCTTTTCCAAGTGGCCCATCCTGGTGGCCCTGTGCCTGTGCCAAGAACTTTGCCAACGCTGCTCCCGCCAGAACCGGGAGCTGCCCGAAGATCTCCAGCTGGCACGAGGTGCCCACCGACTACTACGACCCCCCTGCAAAAGAAGAGACTGGTAACACCAATGTGCGATTTTTTATGTATTTTTAAATGTGACTGCCTATTGTTTCCTATGGTGCGTAATTACGCACAGAAAGACTAACTTTGCTACAACTTTAAAAAGTCATAACAAGAAAAGTACTTAACGTATTCTAAACATTTTTGGTCTTAAAAATTATAAAAAAAGTCTGAAGTATTTTTATAAAATGTGGTCTCGAGTTATTCATTGAGTGTGTGTGGATTTGTGAGTACAGCAAATACTTAGCACATCTTCTGGATTAGCCTAACTGCTCGACCAGCTACCTTAAAAATTAGAGCATTAGGCGCTCTGATTTTTATCCCAGAAAACGAACATGTGGTTGCCCGGACCCTCTGCATAGTGTACTTGGTTTTGTACATTGCATAGAGGGTCAGCCTCCAACATTAAGTACCTCATGAACAGCACAGGTAAATAACTGTTTCTATTTCTTTACTCTTGCTGTTGCCGCTTAGTACATCTGTGTCTTCTTTAGGAAATTAAATAAATGAGCCTACCGTCTTGACATTTTCCAGCAGCTGATAACAGGCGATAACAAAATCCATATTGAAGGTTATGAGAAGCGCTCTTGTCGGGAACTAGCTTGTGCTGACCCTGACATTTGTGGGAGGCACTAGGCACTGAGGAAAGAGAGATACTGTTAGAACACTGCCCACCACCTCAAATACTACATAAAACGATAGGCTCCGGATCAAGGCGCTACTCGTCTCTCGACATTTCCTCAAGGCGCTGTCCCAACTGCACAAAGGACTAAAACAACACCTAGCCAAACGGCACAATTAGCCCTGACTGATCTTCGCAGCAAGAGCAAAACTTGCTGCTTCCTATGGAATTTCCTCAGATGAAGTGTGGGGTTCTGAAGCGGACCGCGCTGGACAATCTATCTTGGCCTCCTAATTATCAACGTTAACATACAGACCATAGAGTGGTAAATTGGTGGCCACCTTGGAATTTCTTATATTCCAATTCTTACTCCAACTTGTGCATTTTGATTTTACTTGTGACTGAAACCATTGCTTTACATAAATAGATTTTCCTCCAAACTTGTTTCGGAGGAGTTGCGGCCCTGAGAACCCGCTACAAAAGGTGACGAGATACCTCCTCACATCTACACTAAGGCTATACTACGAGTGCCTTCCCCTGCTAGGGGTAGTTCAGGCAACTCAAGGCTCAGAAAAGAGCTAGAGGATGAAGAAGCGAATCTTGAGAGACTAGCCAGAAGAGCCGCCCTTGAAGTCAAAATTATAGCTATAGAAAAAGAGGGGGCTGAGATGGGTCTAGAACCCATGAGTGGTTGCAGTAACAAACCAAATGCGGAGAGACAGGAAACCTTTGATCCTGAGATCCACAAAGGGATTTTACCCCTATATGTTGAGGGTAATGTTACCACAAAGTGACTTGCAGCCTTGGAGAGGGCTTGTAAGATGAGAAAGTTACACCAGAGACACTGGGGCTGTCTATTCTGGGAGTTATTTGCAGGAATGGGCAGGGATAGACTCCTGAAAATGGGTGAGGAAGATGCTGAGTCCTATGACCTCCTGAACTAAACCCTGATTGAGGGCTTTGGACTCACCATTGAGGAGTACAGGATTAAATTCAAGGGGACTTACAAAACCTCAGTTCTCGGTAGATCCTGTGGACTACTCAGACAAAACCTTAGGTGGCTGGTTAAAAGGCAATAAGGGGCAAGACTATGACAGGCTCTATAATTTGATAATGAAAGAGCATCTGTTGAGTAATTGCACTTCTGAAAAATTGCATCAGTCCTTAGTGGACTTAGGGTTAGTCTGTCCTCAGGAGTTGGGGAAGAAGGCTGACCACTTGGTCAAACCTCATGATGGAGGTGACCAAAAGAAATGGGTTCCTACTTCCCCCACCACGAAACATGTAGGACACAAAGGGGAGAAGACTAAGGAGTCTTCCAAAGCCATTAAAAAACCTGTTCAGGAGGGTGTCCCCTGAGACGATTACCAATCCAAGGCTGGGTACCAGGGTAAAAACAGTGATCTATGAAGGCTGGGTGCCATCTTTGCAAGGACTATGGTCACCAAACAGGGGGCTCTTTCTGCCCCAAAACAGCTTCCCCTAGTCAAACACCTTCTGGGGTTGTTTGTCTCCAGTTGGGATCTTTGGTGTTCCCTGACCAAGTTAGAGAGCACCCTGAAGCTACTTTAATCTCAGAGGGTTGAGTGGAGATGCCACTCTGGCTGTCTGGCCCAGTAACCTGGAGAAATACAGACAAAAGCCACATATCAATGGGGTTTAAGTAGAAGTACTGATGGATTCAATTGCAAGGGTCACCATGGTGACTGAAAAACTGATATACCCAGAACAGTACATAAGTGGAAAGTCATATCCAATCATCAATGCTGATATTATTGTCAAGGTTCATCCCACGGCTATGGTGCCCTTGGAATGGGGAGGGGTTACAGGCCAAAAGAAGGTGGCCGTCTCCTCCGCAATTCCAGTAGCATGTCTTCTAGGTAATGATAGGGGTCCTCAGCATTTGCTGATGTAGAGCTCAGAACCCGTGCAGCTATGCTAGGGATACCTGACCAGGTGTGTGTAAAAACAAGAGCACAAAGGGTAGCCCGGTTCGAAAAAGAAGTGTTGGTGCCTGGAATAATGGCCCAAACCTCCCAGTGAAAAAGCAAGAAGGCTGGGAAACCAACATTTGATGAGAGACAACCTCATCTCCCCACGCTTCAGAGAGAAGATCTCTCAGCCCTTGACAGAACTGAACCCCAGGAACTCAGGCCTTACGCAGCACAGTTCTAAGGCCCACGGGGAAACTCTAAACAAGATCTTTGCCACAGATAAAGGAGCTGTCTCACTCTTCTGAGCCTAGGACAGTAAGCTGCTGGAACAGGAAAAGGGAGATGTCAGTGGCTCCCACAAGAACTATTGGGAGGAGGGAATACTCAATACTGAGGCCAGAGACCCCCAAACCTGGGGCCACTAGTAGAGTAGTTGTGCAACAACTGCAGGAAGCTGGATATCTATGTAGTGTACCAAACGCAGGGGTACACAATGCACATAGTGCAGGTGACCTTTATTGATTTACAGGGGAAAAAATGGCAGTCTAAAAAGCTCTCTTTTGTCGTAGCGTGGCAAGCACTTAGACTTATTAGGTGCTAAGCATTTGTTCAACACACAGGGTCAATAAATGAGAAACACACCCAAGAAGGAACTCGCAACCAATTGTTGTGAAAAATTGTCAGTTTGTTTATATTGTGTTTCAAAGCCAGAATACTTTCTAGAAGATAAGTAATGTTGCAGTTTTATATCAAATCACAAGAAAGTTACAGTGTTTACTCAAATGCACTTTTACGCGGCAAAGGTTCCAAAGTATTTTCAATTCATAGGGCTCCTTGCAATCAATTCACGAGGATCCCCTGGTGGTAGAAGGGTGCTAGGCCTGCACAGTCACAAGCAAGATCAGTGATACATTTTTACCTTCCCTGGCCCGTCTGGGTGCGTTGGGCAGGTAGAGTCTAGTTTGCTGCCCACTGCACAGATGGCGACGAGAGGGGCCACCTGGAAAGGGAACACAGGGGGTGACTCGGGGACAAGTCCGGGAGCTCCCAGCAGGGGGTTCGGTCGGTGGGTAACCTGGCAGCAGGGAGACACCACTGCACGTGGTGGACCTAGGCCAGGGCGCTCGGGTGCAGAGGATGCTTAGCGGCGGTGCTCCTGCATTATGAGGCCCACAGTTCTTTGGATGACCTACAGAGGGAGAGACAAAACAATGCAGCTGGACGACTGTGAAGTATGTCCTCTGTGGTGCTGATGTCCCTGGTCGGCAGGGCTTCAGATGTGCTGTTGGAGTCTGGAATGGGCCTAAACAAACCTTGGCTGTTCCAAGGGGTCCGGTTCCCCAGGTATTGGGGCACCTGGGCTCTGGTTCACCCTGGAGCCTTCCTACTTGGACGGGAGACAGGACTGGCCTTTTGGAGAATGGTGTGCTCCTCCTAGATGACTGTGGCGTCGGTGGACTAAGTGGTCAGCAGAGCGGTGATCTGGACGCTGCGGTTGGTGCCTGCAGGAAGCAGGGAAGGGGTCCTCCACTCCATTGGTGATGCTGACGGACTGGCAAAGTGCTGGAGAACCTCAGAGGCTTTCGGAATCCACTCAGCTGCGGGTGAGTCATGATGTTGCAATTGATGGGGGTTTTGCGCCAAAAGTCTTCCTGTCTTTCACACTTCTCGGCCCCCGGCTCTACTGTGTCCTCTTCTTCTTTGTGTCAGACAAATCTGTTCTTCTGGTGTCAGGGGGCCACCTAAGTACTCAATCTAGGGGCCTTTAGGGGAATGTAGAGTAGTAGCCAATGGGCTACTTACTCTTGGGATGACTACACCCCTTATATGACCACTTCCTGAGGGGAGTGGGCATAACCCTGTACTAGAATGCATGATGCACTAGACATCAGGATCAATCAGAGACGTGCTGCACCAGTGCCTGGGGTACTGGACCCATAGCGGCAACCAAGGCATGTTGGGGCCCATCCCGCACTCCAACAGCACATCCGCAGACCTGCCCGTGAGTGATGTCAGCAATACAGAGGACATCCTTCGGAGTTGCACAGCTGCATTGTTTTGTCTCTCCCTCCGCAGGTCACCCAAAGAACTGTGTGCGTCTTGATGGAGGAGCATCGCTGCTAAAGACCCGCTGCACCCCAGCGCCCCAGAACCACAGCCTCCAGCTGTGTCCCCCTGCTCCCAGAACCCCCACTGACCAAGTCCCCCACGTGGAGCTCCCGGACTTGTCCCCAAGTCCCCATCTGCATTCTTTTACTAGATGGCTCCCCTCGTCGCCAACTGTGCAGTGAGCAGCCAGGGCAGGTAAACCTTTACCGGTGATCTTGCTTGTGACGTTCTACCCCTAGCATCCTGCTACCGTCAGGGGATCCACGTGAACTGATTGGAAGGACCCCTTTGACGTAAAGGTACGTTGGAACCTGTCCTGTGTAAAAGAGCATGTGAATAAAAATTTTACTTACTTGGTGAGTCGTTACAAAATTGCAACAGTACGTAGCTTCTTGAAAGTATTCTGGTGTTGAAACGTGATATAAACAAAATACCTATTTTTCTCAACAAGTGGTCTTGAGTTCCTTTCTGAGTGTGTGTCTCATTTATTGACCCTGTGTGCTCAACAAATGCTTAGCCCTACCCTCTGATTAGCCTAACCGCTCCCCTACGCTACCACAAAAGGGAGCTTTAGGGATTGTTTTTTTTTTTTACTCCTGTAAACCAATAAGGGTAGCCTGTATTATGTGCATAGGGTACTCCTACATCTGCTACACTGCATAAATAGCCAGCACCCTGCGGATGCCCATAAACCTGCAGGGCAAGATAGGTGGGCTTGGAGGCTGCAGCTGCCGAGGGACTGGTGGTTACGGCAGACCTCTGGCTACCTGACCCACGGGGCTGGTATGCACCTCACCCGTGCCCACACGCACCTTGAGGTGCTTGCTCAGGACAGTGGCTGGCATAGGGTTGGTGCGGTGGAATGCCCCTTCCGTATCCACGAACAGGGACGAAAGGTATTCTGGGCACGTGAGGTCACTTTGGAGCCCAAGGACTTAGCCGTAGCTAGCAAGTCCTTAAAGCACTCCAGCGCTGAGTCTGCCTAGTCTCTGAAGACACGGGTACCATTGAAGGGCACGTCCATGAGGTTTTCCTGAACATTCCTGGAAAAGCAAGATGTTCTCGGCCAAGCGTGGGCTCGAAGTGCCACTGTAGAGGAAACCGCTCTGCCCAGCGATCCAGTCATATCCAAACCACATCTAATGGTGAACTTGGCTGCGTCTCTTCCAACTTTGACGGTTTGGGAGAGAATGGCCTGGTGCTCCTCCAGGAACTGTGGCAGCACCTGTGCAACTATATCCCTCAGAGTCTGTTAAAAGGAGCACAATAAACATGCGGTGTTCACCGACGGCAGTGCCAGGTTGGTGGAAGAAAACATTTTCTTGCCTAAGGTATCCAGCCTCTTGGATTGTCTGTCTGGGGGAGCGTCAGGGAAGTCGCCATGGGAGGATGAGGCTTAGACAGTCAAGTTCTCAGGAGTGGAGTGCTGGGTGACGAAAGATGGGTCCCCAGGTGTGAGGCGATGGCGGTGGGCAATTGTCCTGTTCACATGAGCCCCCCTTGTTGGGCTTGGACCAGGTTCCCAGTAGGACATCAGTAAGTGCTTCATTAAAAGGGAGGAGGGGTTAGGATGAGGATGCTCCTGCTTGAAGCACTTCTGTCAATATGTTCGTCTTGACAGCCACTGAGGGTAGTTTGAGATCCAGGATCTCAGTCGCCCTCTTCACCACCATATCATATTCATCCTCCCTCCTCCAAGGTAGGGGGAGAAAGCAGACCAGTATCTTGAGAGGTATCCAGTCTGTTGGCAATCCATTTAACAGCGGGTCCTAACACACCTCTAGGAGAGGAGGTGGACAGTGACCAACGAAGTGGGGGTAGCACCCCCAGACATTGTCCCCTAAACTCATGTCAGAACACTCACCTGATCAGCACAGGAGCAGAATGACAACTGTTCCGAATGCCTCCCTCCGAACCCCTCCGTCATCCAATATAACTGGACTGATAGAAGTGTCTAAAGGGGGGAAAGAGGATGGTGGGGGAGAGATAGAGAGCAGAGACAGACTGGTCTATCTTCGGATCCTTTACCTGGAAAGTCTCCATTCAGTAACCTTGAAGACCTAATTTTGGTTGACTGCTGTGGCCTTGTAGGAATTAGAAAACTGGAAGAAAATATATGCATGCAACAATAACCTTTCATTTAAAAAACCTTATCACTGTCTTCAACACTTAAACAGAGTTCTTGTCCTCTGAAAACTTATTATAATGCTTTTTTCTTTTGCAGATAATCAGGTTCCCAGTGCCAGTGTTCTTTCCCTACAACATGGTAAAAGTAATTGGATACACCTTTAGCTACCACTATAAGTCCCTGGTAAAAGGTACTTAGGTACCCAGGGCATGGGGTACTATGTGTAGGCTACCGAGGGCAGCAGCACTGATTGTGCCACCCTCAATAGCTGTGAATCCAGATGCACCCAAGCACCTCCATAGCAGGCTGAGTGTCCTGGTGCAAACCTAAAATAAAAACTCGACATGGCACACTCTCTGTGTGCCCTGTCCAACCTACACTGCATAAATTATAGGTAAGTCACCCCCCTAGCAGGCCTTCCCGCCCTAAGGCAGGGTGCACCATACTCTTTGTGAGGGTATAATTGTATGAGCAATATGCCCCCACTATGTCCTTGCCAAACCTGGGACATAGTGAGTAAACAGAGCAGCCATTTTAATGCATGTGTTGGACACTGGTCAATATGAGATTCCCAGCTACATACTGGCTACTCTGAACCCTGGGTTGTTTGGTATCAAACAACTCAGAATGATCACTCCAAACTGGTACCAGCACTGGATTTATTATAAAAAGTACCCAGTGGTCACCTTAGAGGTGCCTCCTGAAAAACCAAACTATCCTGGCATGGTTGCTGACTGGTTCTATCCAGCCTGCTGCCTCCAGACAGGTAATCCACAGACCATTGGGGAGAGCCCTGCCTCTCCGGTTTCTGAAACAAAGCCCTTCCTGGGTGGAGGAGCTAACTCCCCCTCCCTCAGGAATGTGCACTGCCCTGGCAGTGAGCTTCAAAGGGATACCGCCCTTGAAACTCAACCCTCAGGCCTGCTGCTAGCAGCAGAAGGACTCCCCCTTTGCAAACCCCCGCTCTTAGAAGGAGCAAAGGCATGAAAACACACAAAGGGTAGGAGGAGTGGCCTCACCTAGCCTGCACCACCCTTAAAGGGCTTGCAAATAAAGTAGACCCTTCATTTCATTTTTCGCCATCTTGGAATCGAGAAAAATAGCCAATCAGGTTTAGGGAAGTGACCCTCACCACAGGAAGTAGTCACTGTAGTGGGTGTAGCCACCCAAGGGTAAGTGTCCCATTGGACACTACCAGGTTCCCCCTAAACACCCCACTAAATTCAGTATTTAGTGGGCTCCCCTAGACCAAGAATTTGGATTTGAAAAGGATTCCAAGAAGGAAAGACCAGCACCAAACGAAGACCACAGCAAGAGAACTGAGGACCTGACGCACAAGAAAAGGCACCAAACCCTGCCTGCTCCACCCAGGACCCGAAAATTGACGCTGTGGAGGAGCTGGACACTGGACTGACCCCAAGAAAACCAGGGAACCTCCAGGCTTAAAGGATCACACCAGACGCCCCCCCCCCCACCCCCGAGGCTTCACTCAGGAAAAACAAGAAAACTGCAATGGATCAAGAAACCAGTGAAGGTCACTTCACTAAACCGCCGATATGTCCGTGACCGGATGTCACAGCCGGACCCGACGACCACCCGGGTGTGACCTACAACTGTCACTGTGCCAAGTTTCGTGGCGCTGCGCCCTCTAGAGGCCGAGATACAGCAGTACACTGGGTACTGGTCAGCTGATATCGCACAACCAGAAAACTAGCTCCCCCTGAGCTGAAAATTGATCAGGAGGAAGCCCCAGTCGAGGGACTTCAGGCAAACCCTGGCCTCTGACCCGAGTGCCCCCGCTGTCCTGTAAGCAGCCCTCAAAGAGACTCACCTCCAGCTCCACTGGACTTCGTTGCACACAGCATCCAAGTCCTCCAAAACGTCCTGCACATGGCCGCCCTGGGCCTTGCATCGCAGGATCTGCTGTGTGGCCCGGGTCCCCAACCCCTTGCGACCTCAATAGCCCAAGGGGACCCCCAGGCACCAACTTTAAATCTGCAAACCAGCTCCTTTTCCAAGTGGCTCATCCTGGTGGCCCTGTGCCTGTGCCAAGAACTTTGCCAACGCTGCTCCCGCCAGAACCGGGAGCTGCCCGAAGATCTCCAGCTGGCACGAGGTGCCCACCGACTACTACGACCCCCCTGCAAAAGAAGAGACTGGTAACACCAATGTGCGATTTTTTATGTATTTTTAAATGTGACTGCCTATTGTTTCCTATGGTGCGTAATTACGCACAGAAAGACTAACTTTGCTACAACTTTAAAAAGTCATAACAAGAAAAGTACTTAACGTATTCTAAACATTTTGGTCTTAAAAATTATAAAAAAAGTCTGAAGTATTTTTATAAAATGTGGTCTCGAGTTATTCATTGAGTGTGTGTGGTGCATGATTGGATTTGTGAGTACAGCAAATACTTAGCACATCTTCTGGATTAGCCTAACTGCTCGACCAGCTACCTTAAAAATTAGAGCATTAGGCGCTCTGATTTTTATCCCAGAAAACGAACATGTGGTTGCTCGGACCCTCTGCATAGTGTACTTGGTTTTGTACATTGCATAGAGGGTCAGCCTCCAACATTAAGTTCCTCATGAACAGCACAGGTAAATAACTGTTTCTATTTCTTTACTCTTGCTGTTGCCGCTTAGTACATCTGTGTCTTCTTTAGGAAATTAAATAAATGAGCCTACCGTCTTGACATTTTCCAGCAGCTGATAACAGGCGATAACAAAATCCATATTGAAGGTTATGAGAAGCGCTCTTGTCGGGAACTAGCTTGTGCTGACCCTGACATTTGTGGGAGGCACTAGGCACTGAGGAAAGAGAGATACTGTTAGAACACTGCCCACCACCTCAAATACTACATAAAACGACAGGCTCCGGATCAAGGCGCTACTCGTCTCTCGACATTTCCTCAAGGCGCTGTCCCAACTGCACAAAGGACTAAAACAACACCTAGCCAAACGGCACCATTAGCCCTGACTGATCTTCGCAGCAAGAGCAAAACTTGCTGCTTCCTATGGAATTTCCTCAGATGAAGTGTGGGGTTCTGAAGCGGACCGCGCTGGACAATCTATCTTGGCCTCCTAATTATCAACGTTAACATACAGACCATAGAGTGGTAAATTGGTGGCCACCTTGGAATTTCTTATATTCCAATTCTTACTCCAACTTGTGCATTTTGATTTTACTTGTGACTGAAACCATTGCTTTACATAAATAGATTTTCCTCCAAACTTGTTTCGGAGCAGTTGCGGCCCTGAGAACCCGCTACAAAAGGTGACGAGATACCTCCTCACATCTACGCTAAGGCTATACTACGAGTGCCTTCCCCTGCTAGGGGTAGTTCAGGCAACTCAAGGCTCAGAAAAGAGCTAGAGGATGAAGAAGCGAATCTTGAGAGACTAGCCAGAAGAGCCGCCCTTGAAGTCAAAATTATAGCTATAGAAAAAGAGGGGGCTGAGATGGGTCTAGAACCCATGAGTGGTTGCAGTAACAAACCAAATGCGGAGAGACAGGAAACCTTTGATCCTGAGATCCACAAAGGGATTTTACCCCTATATGTTGAGGGTAATGTTACCACAAAGTGACTTGCAGCCTTGGAGAGGGCTTGTAAGATGAGAAAGTTACACCAGAGACACTGGGGCTGTCTATTCTGGGAGTTATTTGCAGGAATGGGCAGGGATAGACTCCTGAAAATGGGTGAGGAAGATGCTGAGTCCTATAACCTCCTGAACTAAACCCTGATTGAGGGCTTTGGACTCACCATTGAGGAGTACAGGATTAAATTCAAGGGGACTTACAAAACCTCAAGTCAGTTCTCGGTAGATCCTGTGGACTACTCAGACAAAACCTTAGGTGGCTGGTTAAAAGGCAATAAGGGGCAAGACTATGACAGGCTCTATAATTTGATAATGAAAGAGCATCTGTTGAGTAATTGCACTTCTGAAAAATTGCATCAGTCCTTAGTGGACTTAGGGTTAGTCTGTCCTCAGGAGTTGGGGAAGAAGGCTGACCACTTGGTCAAACCTCATGATGGAGGTGACCAAAAGAAATGGGTTCCTACTTCCCCCACCACGAAACATGTAGGACACAAAGGGGAGAAGACTAAGGAGTCTTCCAAAGCCATTAAAAAACCTGTTCAGGAGGGTGTCCCCTGAGACGATTACCAATCCAAGGCTGGGTACCAGGGTAAAAACAGTGATCTATGAAGGCTGGGTGCCATCTTTGCAAGGACTATGGTCACCAAACAGGGGGCTCTTTCTGCCCCAAAACAGCTTCCCCTAGTCAAACACCTTCTGGGGTTGTTTGTCTCCAGTTGGGATCTTTGGTGTTCCCTGACCAAGTTAGAGAGCACCCTGAAGCTACTTTAATCTCAGAGGGTTGAGTGGAGATGCCACTCTGGCTGTCTGGCCCAGTAACCTGGAGAAATACAGACAAAAGCCACATATCAATGGGGTTTAAGTAGAAGTACTGATGGATACAATCGCAAGGGTCACCATGGTGACTGAAAAACTGATATCCCCAGAACAGTACATAAGTGGAAAGTCATATCCAATCATCAATGCTGATATTATTGTCAAGGTTCATCCCACGGCTATGGTGCCCTTGGAATGGGGAGGGGTTACAGGCCAAAAGAAGGTGGCCGTCTCCTCCGCAATTCCAGTAGCATGTCTTCTAGGTAATGATAGGGGTCCTCAGCATTTGCTGATGTAGAGCTCAGAACCCGTGCAGCTATGCTAGGGATACCTGACCAGGTGTGTGTAAAAACAAGAGCACAAAGGGTAGCCCGGTTCGAAAAAGAAGTGTTGGTGCCTGGAATAATGGCCCAAACCTCCCAGTGAAAAAGCAAGAAGGCTGGGAAACCAACATTTGATGAGAGACAACCTCATCTCCCCACGCTTCAGAGAGAAGATCTCTCAGCCCTTGACAGAACTGAACCCCAGGAACTCAGGCCTTACGCAGCACAGTTCTAAGGCCCACGGGGAAACTCTAAACAAGATCTTTGCCACAGATAAAGGAGCTGTCTCACTCTTCTGAGCCTAGGACAGTAAGCTGCTGGAACAGGAAAAGGGAGATGTCAGTGGCTCCCACAAGAACTATTGGGAGGAGGGAATACTCAATACTGAGGCCAGAGACCCCCAAACCTGGGGCCACTAGTAGAGTAGTTGTGCAACAACTGCAGGAAGCTGGATATCTATGTAGTGTACCAAACGCAGGGGTACACAATGCACATAGTGCAGGTGACCTTTATTGATTTACAGGGGAACAAATGGCAGTCTAAAAAGCTCTCTTTTGTTGTAGCGTGGCAAGCACTTAGACTTATTAGGTGCTAAGCATTTGTTCAACACACAGGGTCAATAAATGAGAAACACACCCAAGAAGGAACTCGCAACCAATTGTTGCGAAAAATTGTCAGTTTGTTTATATTGTGTTTCAAAGCCAGAATACTTTCTAGAAGATAAGTAATGTTGCAGTTTTATATCAAATCACAAGAAAGTTACAGTGTTTACTCAAATGCACTTTTACGCGGCAAAGGTTCCAAAGTATTTTCAATTCATAGGGCTCCTTGCAATCAATTCACAAGGATCCCCTGGTGGTAGAAGGGTGCTAGGCCTGCACAGTCACAAGCAAGATCAGTGATACATTTTTACCTTCCCTGGCCCTTCTGGGTGCGTTGGGCAGGTAGAGTCTAGTTTGCTGCCCACTGCACAGATGGCGACGAGAGGGGCCACCTGGAAAGGGAACACAGGGGGTGACTCGGGGACAAGTCCGGGAGCTCCCAGCAGGGGGTTCGGTCGGTGGGTAAACTGGCAGCAGGGAGACACCACTGCACGTGGTGGACCTAGGCCAGGGCGCTCGGGTGCAGAGGATGCTTAGCGGCGGTGCTCCTGCATTATGAGGCCCACAGTTCTTTGGATGACCTACAGAGGGAGAGACAAAACAATGCAGCTGGACGACTGTGAAGTATGTCCTCTGTGGTGCTGATGTCCCTGGTCGGCAGGGCTTCAGATGTGCTGTTGGAGTCTGGAATGGGCCTAAACAAGCCTTGGCTGTTCCAAGGGGTCCGGTTCCCCAGGTATTGGGGCACCTGGGCTCTGGTTCACCCTGGAGCCTTCCTACTTGGACGGGAGACAGGACTGGCCTTTTGGAGAATGGTGTGCTCCTCCTAGATGACTGTGGCGTCGGTGGACTAAGTGGTCAGCAGAGCGGTGATCTGGACGCTGCGGTTGGTGCCTGCAGGAAGCAGGGAAGGGCTCCTCCACTCCATTAGTGATGCTGACGGACTGGCAAAGTGCTGGAGAACCTCAGAGGCTTTCGGAATCCACTCAGCTGCGGGTGAGTCATGATGTTGCAATTGTTGGGGGTTTTGCGCCAAAAGTCTTCCTGTCTTTCACACTTCTCGGCCCCCGGCTCTACTGTGTCCTCTTCTTCTTTGTGTCAGACAAATCTGTTCTTCTGGTGTCAGGGGGCCACCTAAGTACTCAATCTAGGGGCCTTTAGGGGAATGTAGAGTAGTAGCCAATGGGCTACTTACTCTTGGGATGACTACACCCCTTATATGACCACTTCCTGAGGGGAGTGGGCATAACCCTGTACTAGAATGCATGATGCACTAGACATCAGGATCAATCAGAGACGTGCTGCACCAGTGCCTGGGGTACTGGACCCATAGCGGCAACCAAGGCATGTTGGGGCCCATCCCGCACTCCAACAGCACATCCGCAGACCTGCCCGTGAGTGATGTCAGCAATACAGAGGACATCCTTCGGAGTTGCACAGCTGCATTGTTTTGTCTCTCCCTCCGCAGGTCACCCAAAGAACTGTGTGCGTCTTGATGGAGGAGCATCGCTGCTAAAGACCCGCTGCACCCCAGCGCCCCAGAACCACGGCCTCCAGCTGTGTCCCCCTGCTCCCAGAACCCCCACTGACCAAGTCCCCCACGTGGAGCTCCCGGACTTGTCCCCAAGTCCCCATCTGCATTCTTTTACTAGATGGCTCCCCTCGTCGCCAACTGTGCAGTGAGCAGCCAGGGCAGGTAAACCTTTACCGGTGATCTTGCTTGTGACGTTCTACCCCTAGCATCCTGCTACCATCAGGGGATCCACGTGAACTGATTGGAAGGACCCCTTTGACGTAAAGGTACGTTGGAACCTGTCCTGTGTAAAAGAGCATTTGAATAAAAATTTTACTTACTTGGTGAGTCGTTACAAAATTGCAACAGTACGTAGCTTCTTGAAAGTATTCTGGTGTTGAAACGTGATATAAACAAAATACCTATTTTTCTCAACAAGTGGTCTTGAGTTCCTTTCTGAGTGTGTGTCTCATTTATTGACCCTGTGTGCTCAACAAATGCTTAGCCCTACCCTCTGATTAGCCTAACCGCTCCCCTACGCTACCACAAAAGGGAGCTTTAGGGATTGGTTTTTTTTTTTACTCCTGTAAACCAATAAGGGTAGCCTGTATTATGTGCATAGGGTACTCCTACATCTGCTACACTGCATAAATAGCCAGCACCCTGCGGATGCCCATAAACCTGCAGGGCAAGATAGGTGGGCTTGGAGGCTGCAGCTGCCGAGGGACTGGTGGTTACGGCAGACCTCTGGCTAACTGACCCACGGGGCTGGTATGCACCTCACCCGTGCCCACACGCACCTTGAGGTGCTTGCTCAGGACAGTGGCTGGCATAGGGTTGGTGCGGTGGAATGCCCCTTCCGTATCCACGAACAGGGACGAAAGGTATTCTGGGCACGTGAGGTCACTTTGGAGCCCAAGGACTTAGCCGTAGCTAGCAAGTCCTTAAAGCACTCCAGCGCTGAGTCTGCCTAGTCTCTGAAGACACGGGTACCATTGAAGGGCACGTCCATGAGGTTTTCCTGAACATTCCTGGAAAAGCAAGATGTTCTCGGCCAAGCGTGGGCTCGAAGTGCCACCGTAGAGGAAACCGCTCTGCCCAGCGATCCAGTCATATCCAAACCACATCTAATGGTGAACTTGGCTGCGTCTCTTCCAACTTTGACGGTTTGGGAGAGAATGGCCTGGTGCTCCTCCAGGAACTGTGGCAGCACCTGTGCAACTATATCCCTCAGAGTCTGTTAAAAGGAGCACAATAAACATGCGGTGTTCACCGATGGCAGTGCCAGGTTGGTGGAAGAAAACATTTTCTTGCCTAAGGTATCCAGCCTCTTGGATTGTCTGTCTGGGGGAGCGTCAGGGAAGTCGCCATGGGAGGATGAGGCTTAGACAGTCAAGCTCTCAGGAGTGGAGTGCTGGGTGACGAAAGATGGGTCCCCAGGTGTGAGGCGATGGCGGTGGGCAATTGTCCTGTTCACATGAGCCCCCCTTGTTGGGCTTGGACCAGGTTCCCAGTAGGACATCAGTAAGTGCTTCATTAAAAGGGAGGAGGGGTTAGGATGAGGATGCTCCTGCTTGAAGCACTTCTGTCAATATGTTCGTCTTGACAGCCACTGAGGGTAGTTTGAGATCCAGGATCTCAGTCGCCCTCTTCACCACCATATCATATTCATCCTCCCTCCTCCAAGGTAGGGGGAGAAAGCAGACCAGTATCTTGAGAGGTATCCAGTCTGTTGGCAATCCATTTAACAGCGGGTCCTAACACACCTCTAGGAGAGGAGGTTGACAGTGACCAACGAAGTGGGGGTAGCACCCCCAGACATTGTCCCCTAAACTCATGTCAGAACTCTCACCTGATCGGCACAGGAGCAGAATGACAACTGTTCCCAATGCCTCCCTCCGAACCCCTCCGTCATCCAATATAACTGGACTGATAGAAGTGTCTAAAGGGGGGAAAGAGGATGGTGGGGGAGAGATAGAGAGCAGAGACAGACTGGTCTATCTTCGGATCCTTTACCTGGAAAGTCTCCATTCAGTAACCTTGAAGACCTAATTTTGGTTGACTGCTGTGGCCTTGTAGGAATTAGAAAACTGGAAGAAAATATATGCATGCAACAATAACCTTTCATTTAAAAAACCTTATCACTGTCTTCAACACTTAAACAGAGTTCTTGTCCTCTGAAAACTTATTATAATGCTTTTTTCTTTTGCAGATAATCAGGTTCCCAGTGCCAGTGTTCTTTCCCTACAACATGGTAAAAGTAATTGGATACACCTTTAGCTACCACTATAAGTCCCTGGTAAAAGGTACTTAGGTACCCAGGGCATGGGGTACTATGTGTAGGCTACCGAGGGCAGCAGCACTGATTGTGCCACCCTCAATAGCTGTGAATCCAGATGCACCCAAGCACCTCCATAGCAGGCTGAGTGTCCTGGTGCAAACCTAAAATAAAAACTCGACATGGCACACTCTCTGTGTGCCCTGTCCAACCTACACTGCATAAATTATAGGTAAGTCACCCCCCTAGCAGGCCTTCCCGCCCTAAGGCAGGGTGCACCATACTCTTTGTGAGGGTATAATTGTATGAGCAATATGCCCCCACTATGTCCTTGCCAAACCTGGGACATAGTGAGTAAACAGAGCAGCCATTTTAATGCATGTGTTGGACACTGGTCAATATGAGATTCCCAGCTACATACTGGCTACTCTGAACCCTGGGTTGTTTGGTATCAAACAACTCAGAATGATCACTCCAAACTGGTACCAGCACTGGATTTATTATAAAAAGTACCCAGTGGTCACCTTAGAGGTGCCTCCTGAAAAACCAAACTATCCTGGCATGGTTGCTGACTGGTTCTATCCAGCCTGCTGCCTCCAGACAGGTAATCCACAGACCATTGGGGAGAGCCCTGCCTCTCCGGTTTCTGAAACAAAGCCCTTCCTGGGTGGAGGAGCTAACTCCCCCTCCCTCAGGAATGTGCACTGCCCTGGCAGTGAGCTTCAAAGGGATACCGCCCTTGAAACTCAACCCTCAGGCCTGCTGCTAGCAGCAGAAGGACTCCCCCTTTGCAAACCCCCGCTCTTAGAAGGAGCAAAGGCATGAAAACACACAAAGGGTAGGAGGAGTGGCCTCACCTAGCCTGCACCACCCTTAAAGGGCTTGCAGACAAAGTAGACCCTTCATTTCATTTTTCGCCATCTTGGAATCGAGAAAAATAGCCAATCAGGTTTAGGGAAGTGACCCTCACCACAGGAAGTAGTCACTGTAGTGGGTGTAGCCACCCAAGGGTAAGTGTCCCATTGGACACTACCAGGTTCCCCCTAAACACCCCACTAAATTCAGTATTTAGTGGGCTCCCCTAGACCAAGAATTTGGATTTGAAAAGGATTCCAAGAAGGAAAGACCAGCACCAAACGAAGACCACAGCAAGAGAACTGAGGACCTGACGCACAAGAAAAGGCACCAAACCCTGCCTGCTCCACCCAGGACCCGAAAATTGACGCTGTGGAGGAGCTGGACACTGGACTGACCCCAAGAAAACCAGGGAACCTCCAGGCTTAAAGGATCACACCAGACGCCCCCCCCCCACCCCCGAGGCTTCACTCAGGAAAAACAAGAAAACTGCAATGGATCAAGAAACCAGTGAAGGTCACTTCACTAAACCGCCGATATGTCCGTGACCGGATGTCACAGCCGGACCCGACGACCACCCGGGTGTGACCTACAACTGTCACTGTGCCAAGTTTCGTGGCGCTGCGCCCTCTAGAGGCCGAGATACAGCAGTACACTGGGTACTGGTCAGCTGATATCGCACAACCAGAAAACTAGCTCCCCCTGAGCTGAAAATTGATCAGGAGGAAGCCCCAGTCGAGGGACTTCAGGCAAACCCTGGCCTCTGACCCGAGTGCCCCCGCTGTCCTGTAAGCAGCCCTCAAAGAGACTCACCTCCAGCTCCACTGGACTTCGTTGCACACAGCATCCAAGTCCTCCAAAACGTCCTGCACATGGCCGCCCTGGGCCTTGCATCGCAGGATCTGCTGTGTGGCCCGGGTCCCCAACCCCTTGCGACCTCAATAGCCCAAGGGGACCCCCAGGCACCAACTTTAAATCTGCAAACCAGCTCCTTTTCCAAGTGGCCCATCCTGGTGGCCCTGTGCCTGTGCCAAGAACTTTGCCAACGCTGCTCCCGCCAGAACCGGGAGCTGCCCGAAGATCTCCAGCTGGCACGAGGTGCCCACCGACTACTACGACCCCCCTGCAAAAGAAGAGACTGGTAACACCAATGTGCGATTTTTTATGTATTTTTAAATGTGACTGCCTATTGTTTCCTATGGTGCGTAATTACGCACAGAAAGACTAACTTTGCTACAACTTTAAAAAGTCATAACAAGAAAAGTACTTAACGTATTCTAAACATTTTTGGTCTTAAAAATTATAAAAAAAGTCTGAAGTATTTTTATAAAATGTGGTCTCGAGTTATTCATTGAGTGTGTGTGGTGCATGATTGGATTTGTGAGTACAGCAAATACTTAGCACATCTTCTGGATTAGCCTAACTGCTCGACCAGCTACCTTAAAAATTAGAGCATTAGGCGCTCTGATTTTTATCCCAGAAAACGAACATGTGGTTGCCCGGACCCTCTGCATAGTGTACTTGGTTTTGTACATTGCATAGAGGGTCAGCCTCCAACATTAAGTACCTCATGAACAGCACAGGTAAATAACTGTTTCTATTTCTTTACTCTTGCTGTTGCCGCTTAGTACATCTGTGTCTTCTTTAGGAAATTAAATAAATGAGCCTACCGTCTTGACATTTTCCAGCAGCTGATAACAGGCGATAACAAAATCCATATTGAAGGTTATGAGAAGCGCTCTTGTCGGGAACTAGCTTGTGCTGACCCTGACATTTGTGGGAGGCACTAGGCACTGAGGAAAGAGAGATACTGTTAGAACACTGCCCACCACCTCAAATACTACATAAAACGATAGGCTCCGGATCAAGGCGCTACTCGTCTCTCGACATTTCCTCAAGGCGCTGTCCCAACTGCACAAAGGACTAAAACAACACCTAGCCAAACGGCACCATTAGCCCTGACTGATCTTCGCAGCAAGAGCAAAACTTGCTGCTTCCTATGGAATTTCCTCAGATGAAGTGTGGGGTTCTGAAGCGGACCGCGCTGGACAATCTATCTTGGCCTCCTAATTATCAACGTTAACATACAGACCATAGAGTGGTAAATTGGTGGCCACCTTGGAATTTCTTATATTCCAATTCTTACTCCAACTTGTGCATTTTGATTTTACTTGTGACTGAAACCATTGCTTTACATAAATAGATTTTCCTCCAAACTTGTTTCGGAGCAGTTGCGGCCCTGAGAACCCGCTACAAAAGGTGACGAGATACCTCCTCACATCTACACTAAGGCTATACTACGAGTGCCTTCCCCTGCTAGGGGTAGTTCAGGCAACTCAAGGCTCAGAAAAGAGCTAGAGGATGAAGAAGCGAATCTTGAGAGACTAGCCAGAAGAGCCGCCCTTGAAGTCAAAATTATAGCTATAGAAAAAGAGGGGGCTGAGATGGGTCTAGAACCCATGAGTGGTTGCAGTAACAAACCAAATGCGGAGAGACAGGAAACCTTTGATCCTGAGATCCACAAAGGGATTTTACCCCTATATGTTGAGGGTAATGTTACCACAAAGTGACTTGCAGCCTTGGAGAGGGCTTGTAAGATGAGAAAGTTACACCAGAGACACTGGGGCTGTCTATTCTGGGAGTTATTTGCAGGAATGGGCAGGGATAGACTCCTGAAAATGGGTGAGGAAGATGCTGAGTCCTATGACCTCCTGAACTAAACCCTGATTGAGGGCTTTGGACTCACCATTGAGGAGTACAGGATTAAATTCAAGGGGACTTACAAAACCTCAAGTCAGTTCTCGGTAGATCCTGTGGACTACTCAGACAAAACCTTAGGTGGCTGGTTAAAAGGCAATAAGGGGCAAGACTATGACAGGCTCTATAATTTGATAATGAAAGAGCATCTGTTGAGTAATTGCACTTCTGAAAAATTGCATCAGTCCTTAGTGGACTTAGGGTTAGTCTGTCCTCAGGAGTTGGGGAAGAAGGCTGACCACTTGGTCAAACCTCATGATGGAGGTGACCAAAAGAAATGGGTTCCTACTTCCCCCACCACGAAACATGTAGGACACAAAGGGGAGAAGACTAAGGAGTCTTCCAAAGCCATTAAAAAACCTGTTCAGGAGGGTGTCCCCTGAGACGATTACCAATCCAAGGCTGGGTACCAGGGTAAAAACAGTGATCTATGAAGGCTGGGTGCCATCTTTGCAAGGACTATGGTCACCAAACAGGGGGCTCTTTCTGCCCCAAAACAGCTTCCCCTAGTCAAACACCTTCTGGGGTTGTTTGTCTCCAGTTGGGATCTTTGGTGTTCCCTGACCAAGTTAGAGAGCACCCTGAAGCTACTTTAATCTCAGAGGGTTGAGTGGAGATGCCACTCTGGCTGTCTGGCCCAGTAACCTGGAGAAATACAGACAAAAGCCACATATCAATGGGGTTTAAGTAGAAGTACTGATGGATTCAATTGCAAGGGTCACCATGGTGACTGAAAAACTGATATACCCAGAACAGTACATAAGTGGAAAGTCATATCCAATCATCAATGCTGATATTATTGTCAAGGTTCATCCCACGGCTATGGTGCCCTTGGAATGGGGAGGGGTTACAGGCCAAAAGAAGGTGGCCGTCTCCTCCGCAATTCCAGTAGCATGTCTTCTAGGTAATGATAGGGGTCCTCAGCATTTGCTGATGTAGAGCTCAGAACCCGTGCAGCTATGCTAGGGATACCTGACCAGGTGTGTGTAAAAACAAGAGCACAAAGGGTAGCCCGGTTCGAAAAAGAAGTGTTGGTGCCTGGAATAATGGCCCAAACCTCCCAGTGAAAAAGCAAGAAGGCTGGGAAACCAACATTTGATGAGAGACAACCTCATCTCCCCACGCTTCAGAGAGAAGATCTCTCAGCCCTTGACAGAACTGAACCCCAGGAACTCAGGCCTTACGCAGCACAGTTCTAAGGCCCACGGGGAAACTCTAAACAAGATCTTTGCCACAGATAAAGGAGCTGTCTCACTCTTCTGAGCCTAGGACAGTAAGCTGCTGGAACAGGAAAAGGGAGATGTCAGTGGCTCCCACAAGAACTATTGGGAGGAGGGAATACTCAATACTGAGGCCAGAGACCCCCAAACCTGGGGCCACTAGTAGAGTAGTTGTGCAACAACTGCAGGAAGCTGGATATCTATGTAGTGTACCAAACGCAGGGGTACACAATGCACATAGTGCAGGTGACCTTTATTGATTTACAGGGGAAAAAATGGCAGTCTAAAAAGCTCTCTTTTGTCGTAGCGTGGCAAGCACTTAGACTTATTAGGTGCTAAGCATTTGTTCAACACACAGGGTCAATAAATGAGAAACACACCCAAGAAGGAACTCGCAACCAATTGTTGTGAAAAATTGTCAGTTTGTTTATATTGTGTTTCAAAGCCAGAATACTTTCTAGAAGATAAGTAATGTTGCAGTTTTATATCAAATCACAAGAAAGTTACAGTGTTTACTCAAATGCACTTTTACGCGGCAAAGGTTCCAAAGTATTTTCAATTCATAGGGCTCCTTGCAATCAATTCACGAGGATCCCCTGGTGGTAGAAGGGTGCTAGGCCTGCACAGTCACAAGCAAGATCAGTGATACATTTTTACCTTCCCTGGCCCGTCTGGGTGCGTTGGGCAGGTAGAGTCTAGTTTGCTGCCCACTGCACAGATGGCGACGAGAGGGGCCACCTGGAAAGGGAACACAGGGGGTGACTCGGGGACAAGTCCGGGAGCTCCCAGCAGGGGGTTCGGTCGGTGGGTAACCTGGCAGCAGGGAGACACCACTGCACGTGGTGGACCTAGGCCAGGGCGCTCGGGTGCAGAGGATGCTTAGCGGCGGTGCTCCTGCATTATGAGGCCCACAGTTCTTTGGATGACCTACAGAGGGAGAGACAAAACAATGCAGCTGGACGACTGTGAAGTATGTCCTCTGTGGTGCTGATGTCCCTGGTCGGCAGGGCTTCAGATGTGCTGTTGGAGTCTGGAATGGGCCTAAACAAACCTTGGCTGTTCCAAGGGGTCCGGTTCCCCAGGTATTGGGGCACCTGGGCTCTGGTTCACCCTGGAGCCTTCCTACTTGGACGGGAGACAGGACTGGCCTTTTGGAGAATGGTGTGCTCCTCCTAGATGACTGTGGCGTCGGTGGACTAAGTGGTCAGCAGAGCGGTGATCTGGACGCTGCGGTTGGTGCCTGCAGGAAGCAGGGAAGGGGTCCTCCACTCCATTGGTGATGCTGACGGACTGGCAAAGTGCTGGAGAACCTCAGAGGCTTTCGGAATCCACTCAGCTGCGGGTGAGTCATGATGTTGCAATTGATGGGGGTTTTGCGCCAAAAGTCTTCCTGTCTTTCACACTTCTCGGCCCCCGGCTCTACTGTGTCCTCTTCTTCTTTGTGTCAGACAAATCTGTTCTTCTGGTGTCAGGGGGCCACCTAAGTACTCAATCTAGGGGCCTTTAGGGGAATGTAGAGTAGTAGCCAATGGGCTACTTACTCTTGGGATGACTACACCCCTTATATGACCACTTCCTGAGGGGAGTGGGCATAACCCTGTACTAGAATGCATGATGCACTAGACATCAGGATCAATCAGAGACGTGCTGCACCAGTGCCTGGGGTACTGGACCCATAGCGGCAACCAAGGCATGTTGGGGCCCATCCCGCACTCCAACAGCACATCCGCAGACCTGCCCGTGAGTGATGTCAGCAATACAGAGGACATCCTTCGGAGTTGCACAGCTGCATTGTTTTGTCTCTCCCTCCGCAGGTCACCCAAAGAACTGTGTGCGTCTTGATGGAGGAGCATCGCTGCTAAAGACCCGCTGCACCCCAGCGCCCCAGAACCACAGCCTCCAGCTGTGTCCCCCTGCTCCCAGAACCCCCACTGACCAAGTCCCCCACGTGGAGCTCCCGGACTTGTCCCCAAGTCCCCATCTGCATTCTTTTACTAGATGGCTCCCCTCGTCGCCAACTGTGCAGTGAGCAGCCAGGGCAGGTAAACCTTTACCGGTGATCTTGCTTGTGACGTTCTACCCCTAGCATCCTGCTACCGTCAGGGGATCCACGTGAACTGATTGGAAGGACCCCTTTGACGTAAAGGTACGTTGGAACCTGTCCTGTGTAAAAGAGCATGTGAATAAAAATTTTACTTACTTGGTGAGTCGTTACAAAATTGCAACAGTACGTAGCTTCTTGAAAGTATTCTGGTGTTGAAACGTGATATAAACA